>NC_048412.1:24801522-24822651 GCF_013103735.1 Etheostoma cragini | reverse complement strand
ATTCCATCTACAATACTTAAAAACCACTCAGATTTGTCTCAGCTAACCTTGAGATATTTCATTGAAAACTGGCTTTTTCTGACAGGCTTTGTATGAATTTTTCATGCAGGGGCTTTTACTTAGTGCCTCTAAAACAGCAGTGATTCTCTGTAAAAAGAACCCACCATGACACATTTCAGTTACAGCTGAAAACCAGAGGAAGCGTGTGATTGTTAAATCCACTGCATGAACTTGTGAAATATTAGACATAGCCAGAAATATGCCTTCTGTTGTCAACGTGTACTCACGCTAAATTATTTATTGGCTTGAGGTTGGAGAGGATTCTGTGTGAGTCATTCCATATTATTATTTACTTGTTTATTCAGATCCACTGGTTGCCTCTACAGTTTCAACATCCAAAACTGTATTTATTATGAGAGCCTAATGTGTCATTTAATAAAGGCTTTCTGCACTGTACTTTGCAAAGCCATTACTGCAGTCGTTTTCACCATGGGTGGCTCCAGTTGCGATAAAACCTTTAAAGATTTAAGACTTAGCGCTGTGAGGCAGGAGGTTTATTTCTAGTCCTGCCCTCCTTCTCTGTTGGTCAGGTTCCCACCTCAACACAGGATAAGCTATGTGTACCTGAAATGGCATCCAGCGTGAGGCTGAGGGAACAGGCATATGTTAAGCATCACAACAACAACAAAAAAAGAAACTGACGATTTTTCGTTTCACAGTTCCTCTATGATATAACCAGGCAAAGGCCCTGTATCTAAACCAGTATTTCAGCAGATTGCCATTAAATTGTTCCAACCTTCCCACTGAAGACCTAATTTGTCTGTCAAACTATCTTGAACTCTGATGGCTGTACTGTTAATGTATGCTCCATGGAATATGGATCATGTGGTTTGGGTCACACCCCCCCTAAATTTGTTAGACTGACCAAAGATTTTCTGCGAACGTTTACGCCCCCAGAGGATGCAGTCTTGTCTCACAGAATTCTGTGAAAAGATAAGAAACTGTTACCAGCGCATTGTGTGGTGGTGGCACGGAATGTGTGAAAATTCTGTGTGGCCAACACGGAAAACAACGCCAAAGTATAGTCAATGAGAAGATGAAGTAGCATTAAGAGCAATTACTGTAGCGAGTAGTATGAAAGCTGGAAAATCCACATTGGGAGGTTGGTTGGGGTGGTGGATGGGTCAAAGAACACAGGACTGGAGATCGTGTCCCAAGTGTCCCGATTCCTAAACCCAACCGTCCCATTCTTCCTTTCCCAAACCCAACCCGTCCTCTGTAAACGGCCCATTCTTCTTTTCCTAAATGCAACGTGCCCACCCAAGACCTTTACCTTAACTCAAGGGGCCGGGTTCATTTCACGTAATTCGTTGAGATCAGGTTGGAGGATGAATTGTTTTGATTTTATCGACACTAAGACCTTTCCTCTAGGGCCATCCTCAGGACTCGTGACAAGATAGGCTGTATCTTTAATTAAAGGAAAAGTAGCAATTTGACATGATGATTGTAGCCATCTAGCTCACCAATATGTATAAATAAATAAATACATATGCTTATTGGTTATTATCAGCTAAGATGATCAAACTTGGAAGCTGATGTTACTACAAGAACGTTTTTGCAGATTGTTCTGTTCGCTCACTGCTGGTGAGAAAATGTAAGATGTGCAGTAATTTTCTCTGTGTGGTTTCTATGGTTGCCAGGGTTACACAGCGAGCCGTGGCTATTTAGAAGAAGTTCAGTCATCATGTTCTATCCAGTTTCTACATTTATTATTACTTTTGATGTAAAAAAGTACCTTTACATATGGCAGCTTAAACCACAGTAGAGTGGCATGCTGAAACCAACTCTATAGTGCGAATTAAGAACTGTCTTACTCATTAAAAACTGCTTTTCTTCTTTTCAGCATATCAGCAGCCGGCGTCATAAAGACCGAGCAGCAGGTAAACCAGCCAAGCCTAAATACAGCCCATACAGCAAACCGCAGAAAGGCCAGACCAAGCAGCCGGTGAGTCACTGCACGCCTCAGTCATTATAGCAGCGACCAAAGTCCCAGGGACTCAGTTCTATTAGCCTCTTACGAGACAGATATATCAACACGTGAGATAAAGTTGTTCACATCTGAGACTATTATACATCTGAGACTGTGTTCATCGCCATTCACCAGTTCCATTCACTTCTAGTTTCAGTAGTTTGCAGTCACATAAAAAGCATAGTTCTGTGCTCAGTCCCAATGTGTCCCCGTCGGTCTTGGTCCGTGTGCAAGGGAGAGAACGTTGGACAATTTGGCAGTTAATTGTTTCTATGCTTATCAGCAAAACAATCCTATACACCTCTTCCAAAGTGTCTGTTCTTTAATATATCACATTCAATCCACACGGCACCTAATTCAATAAAATGTCAACTTTCATCACCGGATTACCTGTTACCTGGCTTTCATTAAAGATGCGTGGCAGGTAAAAGCCGGATTTAATTGGAAAACCTGATATTTTATTGACAAAAATGGCATGCATCGGGGCTTCTCTGAGCCAGCACACTGGAGGAGGAATGCAGACCCGGGTCGAATACTATTTATAAGTAATTGTAAATGTCAGGCCAGTTGACAAACTACAGAATAAGAAGTGAACACTGAAAATGATTTGGTTCTTACCAAGATAAAAAAAAAAAAAAACTTTGATTTACAAATGTTAGATAAGAGAGATGATAAGATAAGACAAAATAATGTATCTTGTTTTAAGAGGGAATTTCTTATTTGAAGTGTTCAATTTTACACTGCAATCTTAAATCAAGCAAACGTGTCAAATTATCTTGCTGCATGGACAGATGATTTCCCTTGTTTCGAGTACCTTTTCCGTCAGATTTAGTGTTTTTATATTGTTTTTAGACACCCTTTTTGCAGTGAACTGACAGAACTTTTGAATACTTGAAGTGATTGATTAACTTTCTGGTACTAGCTGTCCATGTGGCAAACCCCCGGCCTCACTGTAATCCAGGCAAGTTAAAACAAATGTTAAAAGTTGTTTTGTCGAGTGGCAAATGACGCAGGATTGGTAGGATGCATAAAGGAGCCTTGTGGATTCAACGTGGGGAAGATAAAGGAGAGCCGCACTTTCCATCTTACAGAAGCTCTCAGAAGACGGCATTAATCACACCCACTGTTTGCCGAGACGGAGTGCGGGGGTTACCAGTGTGGGGGAAATGACTTTTTCTGAAACCCATCATTGACTGAGTTAACGGAGAGGAGCTTCTTTGATGAGCGGAGACTAAAGGATGCTTCCCATAGGGTTACGATGCCTGAGTCAGTGATTGATAACCCATGACGAAGGCTGCCATCCAGGTGCTGTGAGACCGTAGATTTTCCATTACTGATACAGAAGATTAGGCCAGATAACTGTGGTGACCTTTTCACCTTATTATGCTGTTTTTGGACGTTTGCCGCTTTTTTTTTCTATTTGTCCTTCTGTCACTCAGTCAATTTTATGTTTCATTTTGCTTTTGTAATAAAAACGACACAACTCCATTCTCACTTAGTTCTTCAATTTTTTTTGTTTTTTTTATGTGCAAAAAAAGGATTTTGGAATAACTAAATCCCCACTGGAAACACACTGCCACTAAATAGCAGCTGTAGTGGCAATCTGACCACAACAAATGCCACTGGAGGGAATTTGAAACCATTTCCAAAGCTCGCTCGTTCAAAGAATGAGGTCCGCCATTGTCTTAAGGTTAATCCTTTATTTTATGAATACATTTAATAATACCTACAAACAGACTAAAGACAAGCAGAGAGATCTAAAAACATCACTCGTACACAGCTGAGGTTGAAAAACTGTGTGGCTTCTCAGATCCTAATTCCCCAATCCCCTTCTCACCTGGGATTCCCTTTCTAACCTCTGATTAGCACACATGTGCACAGGTGAACAAACCATCCACACAAACCTACCACAAACACACACACACACTATACACATAATACACGTACGCAGCACATGTCGGAATGGCAGCATTTGTCAGACATGAAAGAGGACCCATGTTTAAACTGCAGGTATTAGTTAAGCAACTGAACAATTAAATATAATGTAAAGGGGCTAATGTGTCTTTTGCTGTTTCTGATGTAAGCTCTGGTGTCTCACAGATCATCTGGAACACTTTCAGCCGTTAGCAGCTGATTTGTGGCACACGTGTGATCCCTCCCCCCCCGATCTCTCTGTGCCTGCAGACTGCACTACAGCAGCAGTGTCCTCAGCCACTGGGCTTTCTGTTCATTCATGTTTCTTGTAATAAATCTGAATCTGGTGTTTGTAACACCACAACGTTGCCTCTGCTGATCCAGGATTGTAACAGTTTGGGAAATCAACAAAACAGACACTGTAAAATGTCAGGAATTAGAAAAAAATTTAAAAAGATCCATCCCAGATCCCAATGTCTTCAAATTGCATATTTTGAGTCTGAAATCCACAAATTGTAATTTACATTGGTAAAAGATCAAGGAAATAATCAAATCCTCACATTTGAGATGCGCTTTCCCTGAATTAACAACTTCAGTGATAATGAAGATAGTTGTTGATGATCTTTCTCTAAACATTATCGCTTATTTGGCAAATCATTTTAACAGTAAAGGTTTGCTGTGAATTCCCAATCAGATTTGCAATCACGTTTCCCCGTTCTTCGATTAACCCTTGAAAGGTTTTCTGGTCAAATTGACCCATTTCAAATTTTTACAAGAAGAAAAATGGTCCAAATTACATTTTTTCTACCTGAAAATTAATGGCCGTACCTTCTTTTCTGTAAGAAACATGTATTTCTGACTCCGTTCAGAAAATTGTTCTTGACATTACCATAATAATGATCACATGGTGGATTTTTAACATGAATTATAACCTTATGACAGTGGAGACTGATTGTATTCCCTAAACATATAAAGTATGTCATCTCAATTGTTTGAAATTGAGATAAAGACATTATTTGATGATAGATTATGAAGTAAAAGTTTATTTCAGAATTGCTTTTAAAACCCCATAGTAGTCACTGGTCAACTTGACCTGAGGGATACCAGAGGGTCCCGAAAGTGAAGACAACACAAGTTGTTAAATAGTTCCCGATCTGATTGTTATTTAGGCAAAGTTCCGTTTAAACAGCTTGTGTTTAGACGACATTAAACATGTGCACACTTGGTTTCTTTTGAAATATAAGAAAAAGCCTTCTTCCTATTTCACACAGTAAAGTATTGAAAAGAAAGTTTGTTGGTATCTTTAGTTTTGAAAGTATAAAAAAGGGTTTTCTAGACTAGCAGGTAAAAATATGTGTGTGCTTTGTAACAGAATTTGCAATGATGATTTAGACCCCGTCTTTTTTTAATGATGTTTACATTATTTTGTACACACTGTATTGACTGTTTTTGGTCTTCCTCCACCAGATTAAGATGTCTCTGGGCAAGGAGCGCCAGTGTTCGCCTCTGACCGCGCAGATCATACCTGCTCACCTGGCCGCAGTGGCAGCAGCGCTCAGCAACACATTCACACACCGCACGAACCACGGCACTAACCACGGCCCAACCCCTGCCCTTTTCCAGACACAGACCCTCCCCGCCGCACTGCTCCGGCCGGCCCCCGGGCCTGTCAGGACCTCCCACCCACAAGTCCTATTCGCCCCTTACTGACCTGTCTGACCTGAATGGTTCTGCACCGCTTCCTGTTAAGGACCAAACCAAGTGCTTCACCCAGACCAGGCCGAGGAGTCGCGTCCGCATCTGCACTCCTTCTATGCATCCGGGAACATCTTCTCACCTCTCCTCATATGGATTAGCCCACATTTAAAGCTAACCGGACTGCAGTGAAGCATTGGGCGGTATACAGTATGCTTTCTGTGCCATCCTGCAGCTCTTGCTCATACCTGGAACCCCCGGACCTGGACCTCCATTGTACCGCAATAATGTATAAGACTAACTCCAGTGAACTATGCAGTGTCATTATTTCCCGATGCAAGGCAAAGTTTGAGCTAAAAAGATGCGGTAGGGATAAGCTTTTTGTAGAGCTACAGCGCGGCACTAAGATCATTGCTTCAGTGGAGGAATAATGTTGCTCATAATTTAAAAGGATGTTAATGGTCATAAGAGCGAGCAAGGCCCTCCTCTGCTCCTGTATGCACTTTAAGCCCCTCCTCTGTTGATGTCTACATTAGATGGCTAGACTGGGTTAGATTGTATGTGTATGTGTTGTGATGTGTGTTTTAGTATCTGTCCTGGCATATCCATGTTGTGTGTGCAAGTGTGTGCTTCTGCGTGCGTGCGTGTGTGGGTGTGTGTGGGTGTGTGTGTATGTGTGCGTTTGTGCTTCCCATCCACCGTAAGCAATCCTTGTTGACATCCAGCACACATTGTCAGTGACCATGTCTTGGGCCAGAGGGACCACACCGGCTTGTGTATATTAACTGTCAGTGTTTAAAAGGTGAACAATTTCAAATAAAAGAGTCCTAATTTGTTAATGCTTGTGATCCTGTGTAGTTCAGTATATGCAGTACTTCAAATTAATATGCGTAGAAAAATATAAATGGAGTATATGGACATCCAATACATATGTGTCTCTTACTTTGAACTGGATGATGTTCCCTCTCCTTGTGTTTGTATCAAGATGTGGAGTTATAGCAACACTCATATTCAGATTACTCAATTCAAATTCAGAATACATCATTATAAGTCCTAGCATAACTCCAATTCCACTACTAACAGATGTGCACTCTCCTTGTTTGTATTACAATGTGTGCTCGTTAAACAGAAGCTAATTGATAATCCTGACGTACTGTAAATGTTCCTGCTAGATTCTGTGGAATTACCTACAGTTTCATTTTGTATTTAAATAGAATGAGCAGGCAGAGCAGTGATGTCCGAAAGTGATGTTACATTTATTACTATTTGGGTGATTTCAACTAAATCTGCTGTGTTACTGAATGACAGATGACCTATTGGAATAATAATGCAGCAGATTGTTACCAGCATGTAGTTATTTTTACTCCGGCAGCGGCTGACGCCAAACAGCATAACATTTAGGCATGACTATATACAGCATCTGTACTACATTCACTTCACTTTCTGTCAAAGGCAAGGCAATTTTATTTATATAGCACATTTCAGCAAGCAATTTAAAGTGCTCTACATAAAACATTTGAAAGCATCAAGACAAAGTGCAAATTAAACATTGCAAAATCTCATTTAAATACGATTAAACATTAAAGAGCCAAGAGGAAATAAAGTAAAACAAGCTAAAGTAAAGTAAGACAGGTATAAAATACAAGAAAAAAAAAGTCACAGTGCAGTCAAAGGATAATTGTATTTTGTTTTACTGTCAACAGAAAAATCATTTGTGTTATATCTCTCAATACTTTCGGATTTTTGCCAATATTGTAATACATTTTATTCATAGAGAGGATATTTCAAGATACTCAAATCGCTTTTACATGACAAGTAAAAAAAGATTCTGGATAGCAATAAAAAATAATTGAACATGTTCCATCAGGCGCGGCCACTAATGTCCCCTCACATGTCCCCCACATTTCAAGTCAGAAATAGTCACAATGTCCTTAAAAAAGTTGAAAGTAATTTCCAAACACAGCTGGACAATGTAGTTTTTTGTTAACGTCACTCAAACAGGTGTAAAGTGTGCATTTGTTGTGGATTAGTTCCACTTCCAGGATTGAAAACGGAAATTCGGATTTCACTCTTTTCAGCTGGATGTACGTTACCTTCTGCTTTTTTATGTTTTGGCATTCTGGACTATGGTTAACTGCTCCTCAGATCTCTGCAGGGTAAATCTAGACAGCTAGCTAGACTATCTGTCCAATCAGAGTTTTCCTTTGCACGACTAAAACAACTTTTGAACGTACGCATGTTCCACTAAAACAATTTCCTTACTGAGGATCTCAGCGCTGTGGAGGAAGGTCTGACAAAGTGCGACTAGCCGTGGATTTATACATTTGGTGCTCTAGTATTTACAGCAGAACGGTGTGTGTGGGATTTAGTCCAAATAAACTACAATGTGTGTGCGATCATGGCAACAAACGAAAATGTCATCCAGTGCGACAATGGGGCTCATTGTTGTTTTTAATATAATATACTGTCATACTTTAGCTATGCAAATACAACATTTTGGGCTTCTCATTGGATATATTATCAATAACATAAAATATCAAAATCACCAGACTTATATTTCAATGATTCGGGTCTGTGGAATTTTCCATGGCTAGATTCCCTATTTCAGCAATGTCATTCACAGTTAAAGAAATGAAATTTCCCCCTCTCTTCAAGACTTCTCTATCTTTGTTCAGTCTTTAACATTGCGCACCACATTGACGCATTCGGCACATACAGAATAAGTAAGAAGCATATGTACAGCTGATTGATGAAACCATGATCATGCAGCTGTTAACCTATTTCTATCATAGTAAATTTGACAAATATGAAGTATATTGTGCTAACTACGTTCAGAGGTTTTATTAGAAGACGTACACGTGGCAGATAAACACCAGCCCATAGCTTAACAAAAAGAATCACAGACACTGATGCACACATGCACACACCATAAATCCATCCATGATCCCTGACATCTTAAAGTCCAGGTGGATTTTCTTTTTTCCATCCAGGAAATAAGATTGTAGACAAAAGCAGGTCTGAGATTTTGGAGAGCCCCCAATTCACCACAACACAATAATTCATACGGTGCATATTAAACTCAGTAATTCAGCATGTGAACTTTTCCATGAACCCTGAAGCTTATTCATCCATCCCTTGTTTGTAGCACATCTACCTCCAATCTCCCTCACGCAAGAAAAACAGGCTGTCCAGCCAGATGAGGGGAGCTTCTTTCCACCAAGACCCTGCTCGCTCTCCAAAACCAACAAAGAATCTCCAGCTATCTTCTTCCATTTAACCTCCCCGGAGCATTGATCACAAACATCTGTAAGTGGGATGCGAAGCCTCTCTATCGGTTGTCAGGAAAGTTATCAGGAGAAGAACACCGCCTAACTTCTTCCCTGTCAACGGTGGAAATGCTGTGAAGAGCTGGATGTCCAACCAAGCCAGCACTGGAATGTAGGTGACTCAGAAAAGAGAAAGTCTTCCTTCTTAGCTCTAGTTGATGACCAGACTGATCCTGAAATCAAGTCAACCTTAGCCAAAGCGTGTTTCAACACAATGCAATAATGATGATTACCTAAGGTGTTTGTAAGCCGGCCATTTTGAAAATCCCACAACCAATAGAGAGAGTGATGATGAGATCAATCCTCATGAAGCTTTCCTGCAAGGTAGTTCTCAAGAGGGTTCATTTCTCAAGGCTTTGTTTTCTCCCAATACCACGTGTTGGTCAAAGAATGTAAAACAGATATGTCACAGATGGTCAATACATTGTATCAGATGCAGATTTTCGACTGAATGTTGGGCCACTAAAGAAAAAAAAAGTACTTTCCACGTAATCTATTTATATAAATATAGTGTGTATTTTCTGGTGGTATAATATAATCAACATCAAACAGATTTACTTGAGCGGAATGGCTATCAAACGTGTGTAAATCAGTCCTTTTGGTCATAATAGGATAGCAGGAGGGAGAAGAGTAGCCTGGCCCACCAGACTCTGGTACATTTCATTTTTACAGAGAGTCTGGTCACTCTCCAATGACATGTGTTAACTTCCTTGTAGGCGGGTACTCTGGTGAAGTTTGAACCTATTGGATCTGCCCAGAGCCACTCTGGATCTGCCATGACCAATCAATAACGTTTGGTCGTGACGACGGCTTAGCATCGCTAGCGTTAGCCTTAGCTTACTCCTTCCCCACAAACGGAGCAAGCTGGAAAATCTAACTTTTCCCAAACCCCGTGGGGAGAAGGGCTACAACATCATGGCCACCAACAAAACTCAGCAGAGATTGTTCTTCAGAATCAGAATCAGAAATACTTCACACACGTAAGAAACAAAAAGACTGTTAAAAAGTTAAAGGATGAAGACGATAGACGGGGCAACTGCAACAGACTGCATGCACAATGGAGCACGCGCACAAGAATGCTCATCCTTTAACTTCTGGACATTCGGCCGCATGGAACACGCACTTCACAGCCTCACTAGAATAAAGTGTGATCGTACAGAACAGAAAAATATAATATACTATGCAAAAATACTCTTTATTCATATTGAATTCCACAGTTGATACAATTAACAAGTAGAGTCAATATTTTGGTATTTATTTTCTATTGAATGTTAACAAATGTTATAGTTAAAAATTATTAATGCCACAATAAAAAATAAAAAAATTATTTAGGAGACGTTTGTAATTTTCTTTAAAGGCTATCATCTGAAAGAAACACATTTTCAAAGTAAGACAAATCTTAAAAGGATTTTTTTTTATCTCTGTAGCTTTAAACTGATACATTTTAATAAAGTGATTTATTCAGTTAGTTTGTACAATTCTACTTTTAGTGGCTGAAAGAAGAATCAGGCTGGAATTACCTTGACACAGCTTTCACACAATATTCATTATTCTCTGCTCTATCGCCATGAACATTTGTTTCCTGCAATATGTCATATCCGTGTAACCGAAATGAATATCTGATTGGTTCGGGGGAAAACAACACAACCCCTCCCAAAAAAGAACATGGCTATGAACATGTCAGTCTAAATGATGACGTGAAATGAAAAGGCACAGTCTGATTATCACGCTCAAATTGCAAATACGACATGGCAGAACGCTGAAATAACTATAAAAATAACATAACTCTCATATTTGAAATAGCAGCAGTGATGCAGTAATCAACAAAAGGAGTGTGACAGACAAGAGGGGCTGGTAAGACAATTTATTACACATATATAAAATAATATAACATTTAGAGTGAAGGAACCTGGAAAACCAAGGTGGTGCAAAGGAATCTTTTTTTTCATTTCATTAGTTCATAATGGGAAAAACCTGTATGTTATTCTCATCGGCCTGGTGAAGCTGTGAGCACACAGCTCGTTAAGATCTTAAATACAAAAAAGATTCTTTTCCTGCGCGTTGTTGTCACGGATCTTGAGTCATAACTATCTGACCTTTGACGCTCCTGTGATCACAAAAGATACATTTGACATGTCCTTATACACAGCAATGTACAAAGAGAACAATGGAATAAAAGCATCACATTGTCACTGCCATAACTGTCACAACATGCACTGTTCAGCCTGTCAAAAATTATAACAACATAAAGTCTGACAAAGTTATTTATGAGTGTTTTTGGAGGCCTGTGCTAAAGTCCACAGTAACTTTAAAGAGCGTGTTGACATCTGCTATTTTTTAAAGCCTGGCCAACAGATAACCTTATTTCCAATGGGATCTTTACACGGAAAATTTAAATAAAATGGCAGCAAAGGTATTGAAAGATTCAAATAAGACATTCAATGTAATTGGAATCAACTAAGAGAATATCTTCCTATAGATGCTCCTTCATTTCTGCAGCCGCCCTTGGTCATTTCACTGGACAGGGAGGTGATTTATTTGCAGGCCACCTGCGTGTGTTGGCCAAATTCCAGTTAGATTTATCATTTAGTGCTTCTCTGTCGCTGTAACAAGAAAGATGTTGCTTTTCATTAGTTCTATTGAGTTGTATTTCATTTTTCATTCATAGACGTTCGAGAGAAACTCCTAAAGGCCGCAGCCCGGGGCAGGATGCTGTAACAGATACTCGACATGAGCTGCATTCACAATGCCCCCGGGACTCCCGGCAGCACCGTGCAGGTCCGGGCAGCCCGTCTCCATGTCCGTGTAAAAGCTTTAATTCAACATCGTGACCAATGCCTCAATTAACATTCCAGTGTATTAAGGCTTTGACACTTTAACTTTATCTGGACATTTACAAAAGTCCTCGCTCGCAGGCAGCAATCTTTTTGAAACATGGTCCCGCTTGTCTGACAGAACATCTACATTAAAAGTGCCCTGGTTTTAGTGTCCTGTGTGTGTTTCACAGAGTGCTTTTAGTATCCAGTAAGAAAAGATAAAGCTTTAACGAGAGGGGAGGTCTGCAGAGGAGTCACTGAAAAGGTTTGCTCACCGGTTGCGCTCTGAACATCATGGCAATTTTTTCAAGTGACTCACTGAAGCTCAACGATTTAGAGTAGATGGTTGGAGACTTACTTGAAGGACACACACACACACACACACACACACAAAAACACACACATACTCTAACAAATCTACCCATCCTCTTCCTTTCAATGACTCAACATTGTTAATACATGTGTTAAGTGGCAGTGTGTGTGCAGTGCAGAGATTTAGCCGCCATCCATACGGAAACGCTTTTTGGTATAAACACACGTTTTGTATCTTTTTTTTTTGATTGTCAAAATGAATCCTGTAAACGCACTGCCTGAAATTACACTTTTTTAAACTTGGTCCCAAGGTGTTAGAATTCTAAACCGCCGCCCTTGCATCTTTGTACGGTCGGCGAAGCCGCGTACTTGCGTGTCGATGTCGTCGCCACAGCCCTCGACCTCTAACTTTTGACCTCTTTTCCTGCAACGACGTCTCATAACAACAACAATGGAGGACTAGGTGCTTGTGTTCCTGCTGGAGAAGATATTAAGCCTTTTAGGGTTAATAGGGAAGAATGTACTATGTATAATGTACTATTTGTATACAGCATGTATAAGCTTTCTGTTCATGCTCTGCCTCTTCTTCTCCGTTTGTTGGTGAATTTCTGTAGCCGAAAGAGCGCCACCTGTAGGCCTGGAATAAGAAGTAGCGTGTTGAGTCATTTACAAATGGATCCGTTTGGAAGCAAATATTTTTGAACCGATGCCAGGGAAGACGGGGAAAAAAAGATTGTTTTGGTACGTGTGGACCTGGCCTTTTTTGTTTCCTTTTGTTTTGGCAATGGCACTGCAAGAAGATTTTTTTTAAAATTGATAATAATTAGCTAGAAATAAAATGACCATATCACGTCACATGATGACCAACATTTCACTTTTATTGGCCAACGTGTCCACTTCCTGCCAGGCGCGGACATTCCAGAGTTCAAAGTTAAAGTGTCGGTAAGTGGGCTACGCAGTGAAATTATTTGTTCTTACGTGTATTTTACAAGAGAGAGTGAATGCATCCATGCAAATTTGGTTTGTTCACAAAAAAGCTGTTAGCGGCTACCGCTAGCTAACGAGTCCTTCCTCCAGGAAGAAAATAGCCGGCAAAGCTAAGTTGAATTTGTGGCAGCGACAGCTAACTTTAAAGTAGTGACATTTTGCCAAGACCTGCTTTTGTTGTCAGCACTTCACACAACACACACGCCTGGAATAGAGCTTCAAATACTTTCATTTCCCTGGGCTGTCAGTGTTTCATGGCAGTATTTTGATGAAATATAAAACGTGAACCCATTCAAATATTTCAATTGAAAATAGGGTAAAGTATTGATAAAACACAGCTAATTCCCAGTTAAATGTGGGCTTCCCCCTGTGCCTCAAATAATTGATTTCAAAAGGCTTTAGTTAGTTTATGAATCACTAAACGGTTTAGGGTCAAAATACATTTCTGATCTGCTACTATGACCCCCCCAGACCTCTCAGGTCATCAGGGACCGGTCTGCTTTCTGTCCCCAGAGTCAGAACTAAACAGGAAGAAGCAGCGTTCAGTTTCTATGCTCCTCATATCTGGAACAATCTCCCAGAACCCTGCAGAGCCGCTGCTACTCTCAGTTATTTTAAGTCAAGGCTGAAGACCTTTCTTTTTGATGCCTTTCTTTAAATGGTTGTTCATTTCTTTAATGTTTAATTTCTTACACTGCACTGTTATGTTTATTCTTGTGTTTTATCAGTTTTTATGTAAAGCACTTTGAATTGCCCTGTTGCTGAAATGTGCTATACAAATAAAGCTGCCTTGCCTTCCTTCCTTCTTCTTTGTTAGTGGAGCCGCTTCTGATTGTTTACGTGTGAGTCAAATTATCTATCAGGAATATTTCCCCCCAAAAGAGAAGTCTTCACAGTAATCATTTGCCTTTAATCCACACTAAATTGATGTTCCATGTCTCCCTGTATCCATTTTTGTATTGTTTTTGGAAACTAGACTTCAAAACAGATTTTTACCTCATCGTGAGTTTAATAACACACAGCTTGGAAGTGTCACTGTCAGACGATGGCTTGCATCTCGCTCTTTTGAAAACTCTGGGTCTCAGCTAAGAACAGGGGTACATGAACAGTAGGAGTGCAATCCAAAACATTTCAAGGATTTGTCTGGGAGCTGTGTTATCACAGTGGTCCTGCATATAGACAGCATTGCCTTCTCCTGTTAGTGTGACTCGCACACTAACAAGCTGATATAGAAAATATTTCTCTTTATTTAACTGTTCAGCTCCCTTAGATTCTAGTTTGTATTTGCAAACTATATCATAGTGGACAGCAATCAAAGTCAAAACTTATCCACAAGTTTTCGAGTTGAGTCCCAAAACGAGACAGTCAAGTTAAACTGTTTGGAAAATAGGTCTCGCTTTAAAATGAGAAGACCCACTCTAATGCCTGTCCATTAAATGTAAGCAGCCAGTTAGGCTACCTTAGCTTAGTGCAAAGAATGGAAGCAAAGGGAAACAGCTAGCCTGACTCTGTCCTAAAGTAAGAAAATGTGCCTACCACCACAACCTAGAAAGCTTGTTTTCACCTGGTTTTAAAATCCGAACCCAAGTGGACAACTCTAAGCGTTAGTTAACTTCTGAAGCGCTCCCGGTGTGGTATGAGCCACCGTGGAAGACAAAACAAAACCAACACTTAAAAAACCTTCTAGCAAGCCAATTACCAGAGATATTTTGGCATCGTCTTCCATCGCAAGAAGTGTCGCCTCATTTTTGACGTCTGACAAAAGAGATAACGGCACACACACATGCCTAAAACTCTGTATTCCCTGTCGTACGACAACACACAAACAGTGTTTCTTAAAGTCTTCTGGCAAGTGTTTCCAAAAACTTCCTTTAGAGTGACCTAAAGTGCTTTTTTTGTGGCCAAAATGCATCAAAAAAATCTATGTTTAAAAAAAACGTGTGGACTAGGCCACAGTCAATGAAAACTGTCAGCCAGTGCTGTCATGAAAACTGCTAAACAGTGTTTACAGTATTAAAGGTAACAGAAACTCAAATGATTCGTAGTGAAATGTTCATCACTTCCTGGACACCTCAGCTGATACAGCATCCAATACTGCAGAGGTTGTTTGGTGACCTCTCATTAGCATGCGTAACAGACTGACCTAACCTTTCTGTAATCTCTTTGCCCAAATGACGGGCACATCCATTATTGAGCCATTAATTATTGGCTCAAACAGATGTCAGTCAAGTGAGACGGACACTTTGACCTTGATGAATAACACAGAGCTATAAACACACAGCAATTGTGTCTGAGCGTCCGGCCATGAGCACTCGTGTGTGAACACATTTGAAAGGTGCTATAAATTTCAAGGACAGGGAGCTAGTAAAAGGAGATGTTCCATGACAATATATCAGCCTGTATGATGGTGTAAATACTTACACCGCTCCATTTCACTTCAAGGAACTAAATAAGAATCTCAGTAAAATACATTAACACAATTAATTTGGGCCATATGGAGGGAATGTATCTGTAAAAGTTCTATGAGTACTATAGACTATATACTAAAGAGTGCAAGGTCGTGGTGGCTGGAAGATCACAATCTCTTAATATAACCTTCCTGAAGCCCTACAGAGTGAAAGCTCAGCTAAGAGAGTGATTTTATCTTCTGCTCAGGCTTATTGAGCTTATTTCAGTCAGTTCAGTTGGCACAGAGCTGTGCTAAAGCTTTCAGAGATCAGGCTTTTAATTCCCTCAGGGGCTCCCAACGATGTATTCTCATTTATCATAGTTGTGGTGCTTTGGATAAGAGTGTCCTATTTATGTAAGGTAGATATTCTAAAGTTATGGTAGTTTATTTTGACTCAATTCCACATATACATCATCCTACTACCGGAAGTATTCACTAGAGAACTGAATGTGTATCAATCCACCGCTAAATATAGTCCCTAACAACTACACACTTCACTTCTGTTGGTTAGACCAAAATGAAAAACTAAACTTTCAGTGTTTTTGGGGAAATCTTCAGTCGTCCAGGTCACGGTGTATTCAAAAGGCTCATAATGTTGGCGATGTGGTGTTAGCAGTCTGAACCGAATAGAAGTAAAAACTGGAAACATCCCATGGGACAGATAAAACTGGATGAGTTGAATTAATTCTGGCTCCATTTTCCTATCCACTGCGAATCTTGACTATCTAGACTAGATTTTCAGACTAGTGACTGATCAATCACAAACTTACTCATTCACATTTGGCAAGAGTCTCTCCAATGGGGAGCTTTTCAGTTGTTTCCCCTGACAGCCAGGCACCACCCACAGGGATGGAAACAATGGCAGCGCCACTTTAGACCTGCAGATTCAGATTTGCATAGTTCTCTTTTCAGAACCAGGTTATTTGAACATTTCACATACAATTTACTTTACCAACCTAGCTCTGGGGAGTCATTCCCCGGAGTCCTTGTGTTCTTTACCCCCCAGCACGTTTCCTTGGATCAGTGAGGCTCCAAAATCATGGATGCAGCTGTCGCTGTGGTCCCGCTACACGTCCTGTGATGCCCTGCTACATCCTGCAGCGCCATGTCATGCAGCACAGTACCCTGCTATGTCATGAACTATTTCCACTGTTCCATTATCTTTTATTGTGATATTGTGTTATTGCCACTCTTCATTTCAACCTCAACCGGCCCACCAGACACTGCCTACCAAGAGCCTGGGTCTGTCCCAGGTTTCTTCCTAAAAGGAAGTTTTTCCTCGCCACTGTTGCACTGTTGCGGGCTCTGGAGGGAACTACTTGAACCGTTGAGTCTTGTAAATTGTGGTCTAGACCTACTCTGTCTGTTAAGAGTCTCGAGGTAACTCTTGTTATGAATTGATACTATAAATAAAATTTAATTTAATTAAAACACAATTTGGTGTTTTGGTGCATGACAATAAACATACAGTGGGAGAGAGAAAAACTGCAAAAGAGAAGAATCATAAATAAAAAAATGATAAACGTTTAAAGTGAGAAATGTGTAATATATGTTTTAAAATAAATTGTGTGTTAACAAAACACAGTGTGTCAGTGGGGGTCCTGGGTATTGCTGTTTTTGTAGCTACTAGTAAGGGAATCAAATAGAAGATAGCTGAGACAATCGTAGATTTTTTTATTTTGTGCACATATATATGTTTCTTATATAAAAAATGATTGATGTATTTTAAATAGTCTGTGAGTTATGAAGAAACTGTTCTCCCCTGTCAAATGACAACAAGTAGCTACAACAACAAAGCCTTGTTTTAAAATGTTATTTTTCTACCTGTGCACATTACACCTCATTACCTGTTTGCTGTCAAGGGTTGAGCCACCTATAGACTGTTAATATAAATGGACAGAGCATGTGTGATGTCACCCATTGGTTTGTGGAGATCTGCCATGAGGTGTCGAGTTTGCCACGAGCTCAGCAACATAGACAGTTAAAGAAAGGGACCAACAGATCCCGTTGCTCTGGACGGAGACCAGTGGAGGTTTTCCGGTGAGAGCTGAGCGTTACTGCGCAGCCTCCAACTGAGCTTGATGACGTAGATTTGACGCGAGTAACCTTTCTGAAACTCTTCTGGTAGCTGTGCCAAGAGAAATCTCAATCATTCTGAATCTTGCAGAGACGGAGAGCATAGATACATGTTAGAAGATAACATGGGCACAGGCTAATTTTTGCTAACTAAAATGCTAGTCAACATCAGTAATAAAACCTAACAATGTCTGCTACGGAGTCACAACGTGAGGTATAAGGTAATGGAGCCTTTTATACATTGTTGTGTTTCTTTAGAAATTAACAATGGACAACTAAAGTTTTTTAACGCTTCAGATGTAGCATTATTCGCTGTCAAAGTGGCGCCAAAATGAATGGCAGTCAATGGAATGCTAACAGCAGGTGAGGTCTTGGTAGCATTAAAATGGCTCAAGTGAGAAGTTGGTCCCTTTCTCACAGACTTCTACAGAAAGCAACCTCCTTTTGCAGCCGCACGTGTCGCCCCCTGCTGTACTCCAGAAAGAATGCAGGTTTAAAGTACTTCTGCATTTGTGGGAAATTGCAGCACTTCGACGAACCGGATGCTTGTGTCCATTAATATTAACAGTCTATGTAGCCACCGGAGAGTCTGGGTGGATTATAGATAAGCATCAGCCACATAGTGAAATAAACCACAGAAGCTTATGAGTTAGGGCTGCTATGGTTTGTCGCTGTGGCAACTGCTCCCTCGGGCCCTTCTTCAGCCTGCAGGGCATACATGGATGAAATATATCAAAGCCTGGAGCTCAGGAAGTAAAAGTTTGCAGGAGTGTCCCCCTCCCTCCCAATGTGGAACACTGCACATCTTAACATCACAATCACATTTTTCAGCTGGCCAACTTATCACGGTAATGAAGCTGTCACCATAGCAACGCCTCAGGGTTACCGGTGACAGCCAGGACAGGTGACGCATGCGGCCGGGTATGGAGATCACAGCTGGAAACAGCCGTGACTTTCAGGACGTCTAACTCCATGTTTAGCCGTGACATGTCAAATGCAGGCAGCCAAACGGCACTTCGATTGTACCTGTCTGCTGTTAAGTGACAGTGAAAAAGTTTGTTGTCAACCTAAATTAGAAATAATTTCACATTTGCACATTTATGCCTTGCTATACTATATGATATTTGGCACTGGGTTTGGAATGAGTGATATGTGATAAGTTCAGTGTCAACACCACATCAAGGATCACTTAGAACTGACGTTGTATGCAAAACTAGACGAAAGCATGCCAAATTCTTGGCTATATTAACATAGCCAACAATTTATTAGATGACAGATTTCCCGGGGACTTGGCATGAAGTGGACACATTTTTCTCCACCTTGTTTTCTTATTTTCTGTCAATTCATGATACTTTTGCTTTATCAGTGCAGGAAATGCATGTGCATTCAGGTCATCTATAGCGCTAGGACTGTGCATATTGCAAATTATACCAATAGAAACATGCTCTTTGAGATATTTCCTAATAACTAAGTTCATTTTGTTTCAATTGAACTACACTGTGTAAAATGTACAAATTTTTGCAGGTATTTCTTATCTCTCTCCCGCTTTCAGTTTGCTCAGATTTGACATTCAATGCAGCTGGTGATGAAATTGATGTGCTGTGAAAAGTGGATATCAATCCAGCAGGTCAACCTTTTAAGTCCAAATGCATCAGTTTTGTAAGAGGGTGGATGAGGGATGTTATTTTGTGGTATTTTCGTGCTATTTTTGCAAACAGACCTGTTTTTTTTCCAGAGGTGGTTGCACTGTTGGGAGTAGTGCAGCCTACAGTTACAGTGCACTGCTGCACCCTCATGGCAACCTGAGTGAAATGCAGTTACAAGTATTGAGCTTTAACGTTCTATAAAGCCAGTTGTGAGGAGTTTAGCATACATGGTTTGGAAGAGCAATTGCAAGTGTAGTTTCGTTATATTTTGGGAGTGCAGTGGCTTGCATAAGTTTACACACCCAGGCAAAAGTTGAATAAAAAGAGGAATAAAAAAACCTTCTTTTGGGAATTGATCGTAATGCCTTAATTCAAAACAAAAATAGGAGTAGTAAATGTAGTAAAATCCAACCTTTTAAGGACACCAATTTTCTTTGTGAGGGAATAATGTATTGTAAATAATAAATATTCTTCCTGAAAATACAGTGGGCATAACTATACACACCCCTATGATAAATTACCATAGAAGCAGGCATGTTTTTATTTTTAAAGGCCAGTTATTTCATGGATCTAGGATACTATGCATCCTGACAGAGTTCCCTTGGCCTTTGAAATTAGTCATTAGATACTACAAAACCCTTTGCCATACCTAGAGACAGGCATGGGGACCTTTCCATAAGATCATCTCTCAGTGGTGTGTATACTCATGCCCCCTGTATTTTAAGGAAGAAAATGTATTTATTTATGATACATTGTTCATTCACAAAAAAATTGGTGTCCTTAAAGGTTGGATTTTCAATTTTCTTTTTTAAATAAGACATTAAAATCATTTTACAAAAGACATTTATTTTATTCCTCTTTTTAATCAACTTTAACATGGGTGTGTAAACTTAAGCCAGCCACTGTATATGTCTGCCTGATTTAAAAGCCTTATGGGTGGAGTCTGTCACATAATGTGATGCTTTAGCACCATGCAGGCTAAATGAATCAAGTCAGAACATGCAGGAAGAAATCTGCCCAAACAGTGTGTTGTCAATTACAACTTGTCTATCACCAGAATTATACTTAATCATACTTAAATGCACCTGCCTGGAGGACCGTTTAGGTAGGCCAGAAACAAACTTTGTGTCTCACGTGTCTCTTTATTGATTGACCCAGGTGTGTGTTTTTTTTCACAACACAGGTTCTTCTGATAACATTAACGATGCCTCTACTCCAGTGAGTAAGCCATGAAAGTGTGAAAGTGAGTCAGCATGTACAATACCAGGACCCTGAGACTCATACACGTGGGTGAATATTTTCATAAACGGAAATTTAAACCTCTCCAGTTTCAAAATTAACCTTGTGCACACCTGTCAGTTTTCAGAAAAGTTGGATGTGTGCCGTCAATGCCGTCAAGAGCATGTCAAACCTGTAGGTGGCAGTGTAAGGAGAAGCTCAAGCTCACGTTAGCCAATCAGAATCCAGAAAATAGCAACCACAGCAACAAATCTCAGAGGCTATTTCTCCGTTTGTGTTTAAACGAAGGTTACAAATAAAGGAAAATGTCTCAGTTTGTCAAAATAACCATGAATGTGTAAACAAGGCCTGAAGAATCTAAGTACAATTCAGCAGTTATTTCTGTTCAACTGTGCTTTTCCCACTGGGAAATGGCAAAATGTCTTCCATTTGCAAAATGCCTATCACAGCATATGAAGAAATAAACTTTGTGAAATTAACAAAACCAGACTAATTGAAATAAATGAATGATGTGCTAAATACAATTACAATGGGGTTTGAAAGTTTGGGCACCCCTGGTAAAAACTAGTATTAATGTGCATAAAGAAGCCAAGAAAAGATGGAAAAATCTCCAAAAGGCATCAAATGACAGATTAGACAT
>NC_048412.1:24798052-24801422 GCF_013103735.1 Etheostoma cragini | reverse complement strand
TGGAAGAGTCATCAGAAGAAAACCTCTTCTACGTCCTTACCACAAAAATCTGTGTTTGAAGTTTGCAAACGAACATAAAGTCTGATGCATTCAGGTTCTGTGGACCGATGAGGTTAAAGTAAAACTTGTTGGGCAATGAGCAAAGGTACGTTTGGAAAAGAAAGGGCACAGAATTTATTGAAAAGAACCTCTGTCCAACTGTTAAGCATGGGGGTGGATCAATCATGCTTTGGGGTTAGATTGCAGTCAGTGGCACAGGGAACATTTCACAATTAGAAGGAACAATGGATTCCATGAAACTTCAGCAAATTTTGGATGCTAACTTGATGCCATCTGGGAAAAAGCTGAAGTTAAAGAGAGAATTGCTTCTACAAATGGATAATGATCCTAAACACACCTCAAAATCCATGGTGGATTAAATCATTAGGCGTAAACTGAAGGTCTTGCCATGGCCTTCACAATCTCCTGACCCCAACATAATGGAAAATCTATGGATGGACAGTAAAAGAGCAGTGGGTGACAGACAGCCCAGAAATCTCAAAGAACTCGAAGACTTTTGGAAAGAAGAATGGGCGAAGATGCCTCAAACAAGAATTGAAAGACTCTTGGCTGGCTACAAGAAGCATTTCCAAGCTGTGATACTTGCCAAAGGGGGAAGTACAAGGTATTGACTCTGCAGGGTGCCCAAACTTTTGCAGATGCCATTTTTTTGTTTTCTGTTATTTTGAAAGTGTAAATCATGGTAAAAAAAATCTAACTTTTTGTGAGATAGTGTACAAATGTCTTATCAGTCATGTGATGCCTTTTGGAGATTTTTCCATCTTTTCTTGGCTTCTTAATGCACATTAATACAAATTTTTACCTGAGGTGCCCTAACTTTTGAACCCCAATGTATACATTGCATAACATTCCTATCACAGCTAAGCCAAATTTACATTGGATGGACATTAACTTGATTTTAAGACTTTTCTTTTTGCCACATAACCCAATTTTGTGTTTGTGGTTGACACAGATACAGGGATCTTCAGAAGAGTTTTGCTCTCTTAACATTCTTTTCCTTTGACATTTGTGGACATGAAGATTCTCAAGTCTGAACTGGAGCTGATCCATTGGCAACAGAGATCTGGTCTGAAATATATATTTGAAGGGTTTATAGCAGTGATTAATCACTGACAGTGTCAAATGCAATTCTGTCTTAAGGAAATCCCATGCTGTTTTATTCTGGGTTTCCAGTTAGGAAGGCTTAATGCCCAAATTCTTCAAATCTACTAAAGAGAAAATGAGACCAGTTATTATTATAACAAACATGTTAAAAAGTTTCCTTCGTATTTAGACATTTAGGGCCACTGGACAAACAATATATTCACCCTCTTTTAGCTTTGGTTTGATCGTTCTGACTCAAGTTAGTTGCTAACTGCTCCACCATGTTCAAAAGTTGGATGTTGATTTTGTCTCTGCCATTTGATTAAAAACAGCTGCCTGTTACAGCTGGACACAGGTTGAAGGGAGCGGTGAGGGTGAACCAAAACAGTTGAGTTGTGGGCCATGAAACTAAAGCATGTTTCTTTTGGGTCTTAAGCCTCTCTTCAGAATGCGTAGCTTCTATGGCGCCATTTTGATGCTAACAAGCCATCTCCGGCCATTAGCATTCTATTGACTGCCATTTGTTTTAACGTCACTTTGACAGCGAAAAACTTTACATCTGAAGCGTTTAAAGACTCTATTTGTCCATTGTTATTTCTAAAGAAACACATCAATGTATAAAAGACTCCATTACCTTGGATTTCATGTTGTGGCTCCGTAGCAGACATTTTTATAAAACTACGTTGTTAAGACCACGCAATTTACTGTTGCACAGGAATTACCGTAGAGCACGGGATACGCTCGCAGGCAGTTTCGACTTAAATTAGCTGTTTAGGTTTAATAACTAATGTTAACTGGCATTTTAGTTAACATAGGCACAGGCTAATTATTTCTATCTCATAACTACTGTACACCTACGCTCTCCATCTCTGCCAGATTCTGAAAGATTGAGATTTCTTTTGGCACAGCTACAAGAAGACTTACAGCTTTTAGACAGGTTGCTCACATCACATCTACGTTGTCATGCTTAGTTTGAGCTCAGTTGGAGCTCAGCTATCATCGGAAAAGTGCTTAACTATCCTATACTGGTCTCCGTCCAGAGAAACGGGATCTGTTGGTCCATTTCTTCATCTGTCTATGTCTTAGACAGGTGCAAAGCTCAGCCCTGATATCATCGAGCAAAATGCTGCTATGACTTCTGGAGTAGCTCTTCAAACCTTACATGTACTTGAAAAAACACCAGAGATACTTTCTATCCCACTTTAAAAGGCTCTTTCAAAGAGGACAGATACCCAATAAAGTGGGAGAAGACTTTGCTACTGCCTGTCATAGGATGAACCACAATCTTTTGCTGGATAAAAAAATTAAATTTCCATGATCTGCCAGTCTGTTTAATTGACAGTGGGAAAGATCAGGGGTTAGAATCTCCCACTGGAAAGATTGTAATGGACAACTGTGGTCAGTATTCCTTTAATGTTTGAACTTTACATCAAAGGGTTGTGATGTAACTCTCTGGGCAAAGTAGAAGGGCAGCTCTTCCAGCAAAGCAGCATGCAACATAATGACTCATAGGGTCCAACATTTTTTTTAAAGCTCCACTGTGATGGAAGCAAAATGCCACCCCGACTTGAGGAAAAGTTTCCTTGTGCATCTCTGTGGTCAGTGGTGGTTGTCAACATGAAAAAGGGCACTTGTGGGAAAACAGTACCACGTAACTTGTCTATAATTATGTTTGTGAATTTCATCCTTTAGATTTGTAAAGTCAGTCATCTTTCCATGCAATTAACTGTACTCTAAAGCTTTTTCATAATGCAATTAGTAATAGTAGTAGTAACAGTAACCTTCAAAGTTGAGGAAATGTTAGCATAATTCCCAAAATGGAGGCTCCCTAAGGTCAGTTCAACCTAAGTACACTCACAAAACAAACATTAAAACATGTGTTGGAAATGTACTCTGAAGTTATTGAAAACTGAATAATTAATTTCTCAATTTGTAATTCTCGAGTTGTATTTAACCACAAGGTTTAATGTTGAGGTTCAAAGTTCATTTGTGTCCTTGGAAACAGTAGTTGAGAAAACAATCTCACCACGCTCTGTGGATTCTCATGGAATTTAATTCCATCTTTTTGGGGCACTTTCAATCTGAAGATGTGATATGATCGAAAGGACCCCAAAGTTTTGAAGTTCCAGGTCAAGATCAATTGAATTTAACAATTCAATCCATCAAATGGAGTTTTCTTCATGGGGTTTACAGGATTACATTTATATATATATACTGTGTATATATA
>NC_048412.1:24754162-24797952 GCF_013103735.1 Etheostoma cragini | reverse complement strand
GCTGGTCCAGAGTTGAGAGGACCCCTCAAACTTTGAGGGTGTGTAGTGGAGTGTGTGAAGTGTCAGGATGGAACACGGCCAAGAGATGAGAGAGGAGGCAGATGGTGAAAATACACGAGAAACATCAGACCTGGAAGAAACTGACAACTGTTGGAAAATGAAAATGAGGTTAGAAGTAGGGCTGCAGCTAATGGTTAATTCCATTATTAGTTTTAACATCATGGCAAGAGCTCTTACTCAACCTGTAAAGCTGGGGGTGTAGAGTTGGTTTTTGGAAGTCATGGGCACATCCCATACAAGAATGGTGCAGACAACCACTTTCAAAACTAATTCGTCCCCCTGTCCATTAAAGCCCTGAATGGCAAACCAGCCTAATCCCAGAAATGCCGCTTTTATCTTGTACACACGTATGTACATTTTTACTTTTATCATAATTTTATGTTGATAAGGGGGCTCACCATTACTGGACATATTATGGCGACTATTAGGATGTGTTGTACAACGGGCGGTGTGCAATTTTGTTGGCTAGTGGCAGTCTATTCATGAAACATTAGCATGTCAATGTTTACATTGACATTAGCATGTCATTGATGCAATGGTGTGTATGTTGTGTTAAATTCTTTAAAAAGCAGATATTGTTTGTATGTCCAAGAAAAAATTCGTTTGGGATGATTAAAAATCAACTAATAAAAAGATACCATCAAGTTGTCAGGGACTAAAGGGGAATTCTCAAACTGTCTTTAAATAGCTCGTTTTGTTCCAATAAAGAGTCCACGATATATTCAATTCACAATCATAAGAAAGAGAAATGCACAGTTATAGCATTTGAATAATTAGAATCTGGAAGATGAAGCCTACCGATTTCGGTGATCCTTTGACTTTATGCTCCCTGACCACAACACTCGCCTGGTACACCCATTTGTGTTCCAAAACCTTCATTTAGCACCAAAATCTTATCAAAGTTTTATTTTGTTCATGAAAGAGTACCTGCAAAACTAATGACGTTCCCATTAGCCTCAGCTTAAATTTGTGCTAATTGGCAAATGTAGTATGTGAACTTAACATTGTTACTGTGAACATGTTAGCTCACAGAGCAGCTAGCACAGCTGTAGACTTTTAGTCTTGTTAAGCTTCTATTAAACACTTCAGCGCTGGTCAGACATTCTCACATCCTCACAATCCACCCGAGGACTATTAAAAACATAAAGCTCAGAACTGTACAGACTTTGTGGCCACAGTTGTTTCGTAATCAATGGAAAACATCTCATTTGCCGCCATATGTCTCAGGGTGTGGACTTTCAATGGGAAATTACATTTAATTTGGTTTCAATGAGGAAACAATCCTGAATAATTTTTTCCAAACTTCACTTACATGTGACGCCACTGACACATTCAGAGCAAAAAAGGCGTACAATAGACCTCTTTAATTGAATTTATTAAGTTGTATTCAGACACTCAAAACTGATCAGCCCATCACTAGTAATGCTGTTTCACATCATTAAAATTCATTGAGCTTTAAGAGAGACCACCAGTAAGGTTAATTATGCTACCCGCTTATAGCTGAAGGTTAGCAAGTCCAATACAGTCCGTCATATAAAATTGAAGGGCAGTCATTAATTAAAACATGATCAACACTGTGCAATGCAATAAAAGTTCCTTTCAAACATGACCATGGACCATCTGGAGAAAAGTAACAAGACAAGAGAGAGGGATTTGGTTAATAACACTACATTTACCTAAAAAGACCACCACTGTTTAACATTTGACCAGTTTGTGACAAGGTCTAGGATGAAGAAAAATAAAAAAAAAGACCTATATTGAACTGTACAATTGTTCAGAATCCCTAGATCATTTCCTGGTGTGCTCAAGAGCTCCGCAAGCTGTGCTAAAGGAAGAAGACAACATTGTACCCTATGACAACATTAGAGTATATTTGTTTTTGCACAGACTTGTGATGATGGGTAGAAGACCAATTTTCTGTTGCCGTCTGAACTTTATTCTAAAAACAACCCCCCTGTGCCATTTGATTGAGATCACCCAAATGAATGCAGGTTCACTTATGGCCAGAGTGTATTAACAACGACAAGAGATTCATATAGCACTAGTTGTATGTTCCAGTCTTGGCAACTCAAAAAACAAGATGTTCTACAGTCTTTAAGTTCCCTGTTGATTTTCTCTGATGTGCAACCATATCAGTGTCCAAATGTAACTTCTGGGATGGACTTGAATGCATTTGTTAAATAGCAAAGCCGAAAAAAAATAAAAAAAATCAAATCCTGTCATACGGGCCTCATGGTGACCTCAAGGTGTTGGTTCCGGATGTCGGTTTCCATTCCAAGAAGACTTTGTTGTTCAATGTGATGTATTGCAATGTGACAAGCCCATATTGCTCTACAGATGGTTGCGCATAATAGCAAGCCAGATGTGTATCGAGCCGGTCTTTCTTCTCAATACTCATCCTTTTTTTGTGTGCATTATCCAATTATTTCAAAACTGGACAGTACCAATTTTATTTTCCGCACTTTCCATTAGGAGCCTTGGATGAAGATGTCTTCTTGTGTAACAGATATGAGGAGGGAGGGATTCTTGGTTTGCACATCAGTCTTTTTCCTGGCACTGTCTTAATACAGTGATGCCTCAAAACAGACGATGGGAACAATTTGGTTTTCTTCTGATTGTGAGCATAACTTAACCCCCACACAAAGAGTATTAACGGGTAACACCAGTCCGACCCTGTGAAGTGACAAATGAGGCTACACCTTCTCATAAGCAACTCCCAATTGGACATCCACACACAAACACACACACACACAAACAACACAACCACACGGTCACAGGTTTCTCAAATGCTCATCTTTCTTAATTGGGGTTAGTCTTCGAACTGAATTAGATAAAAATGTGTTTTAGGCGTTGTAGTGATACATGCATCCATTATACTGATATACACTTCTTAAAAAAAAGTAAAAAGAAGAAACATAAGAACATCAACCAAAAAAAAAGGTATTAGAAATGCAGCTATACAGAGTCTTTTAGCTATTCCAGGGGAGTGAGGTTGACGGTCAGGTCTGACGTCAGGAAGCCAAGGAGCCCGATGTCCAGATGTTCAGTTGGGAGAGGGATGGGGGGGGAAGAATGACCAGGGAGGACCGGGTTAGTTACTGCAGCAGGAACGGCTGGTGGGCTGAGCCGTCTCCGTCAGGTCCACACCCCGGTTCCGCCCGCTGCTGGCTCCGGTCGCTTGAGGCTCGTTCTTGGGTAACTTCTTTGCTGCAATGACATAGCAACAAGATCAGTGATGACATCACCATAGATAAAAAATTAACCCCCACCTATGATGACACCAAAATTAGTTCTTAAGAGTAGCTTCATACTCCATCCTCTTTGTTGGAGTAGGTAGATTACTAGTCTTGCATTGCCAGACCCTGAAAAATCCACACAGCATTCTGGTATGGGAGAAAGACGTGCTCTGGTTTATTGGCATTTCTTTAAACCAATCACAATCATCTTGGGTGCCGCTACACGCCGGACACAATGACAGCGCCGCTGGAATTTGTTTTGGTGGAACGTGTATGTTCAAAAGTTGTTTTATTCGTGCAATAGAAAACTCCGATTGGACAGATAGTCTAACTAGCTGTCTGGATTTACCCTGCAGAGATCTGAGGAGCAGTTCACCGTAGTCCTCAGAAATCAACCAGAGTTTAGAACGCCAACACAAAGAAAGTGGAAGGTAACTGACATCTGGCGGAACTTCCGACGGCACATGAACAATCCCGGAAATGAAACGTTGTTGACATAGACTGCTAGATTACATGTGCAGTCACTTTATTACACGTTTAATTAATCCTGCTCCAAATCTGCAGTGTTCATTAAAAACAGAGGTTATTTAAATATTATTTAAAATCCTGTACTTCAGTCCTCTAGACCCCCCCTCAAAAAAAACAAGCTGGTCAAGCTGAAACGAGGAGTTAAGTTGCTCTTTAAAGATACTGAGTCAAATATAATTTTGAGATATTCGTACAGTTTATGAAAACAAATAAAATCATAAATGAGTGGCCAACCAATGCTGGATTTGATGCTAATACTGTTATCCATTTGAGTTACTAAATCAAAATGATGGAATATCGCATAATCAGATAATGATATTTTGGCCACACACACAACATAAATAATCATGTTTCATAAAGAACCCTTTGAGTCCCTGCTCGGGTGTTTTAACTTGGAGTTAATAACCTTCATTTACTAACAATGATAATGAAGTAATTTGTCCCGCCCCAACAGTAGAGTGAGAGAGCTGTCAATCAAGCACAGTCTGCAAAAAAAAGTAATCAGGCAACATAAGTGAAAACACCTGTGTGGGTGGAGTGTGGGAGTGTAGTGCACTCTCTGGTAGGCCAACTACCTACTGGCAACCCTGTTTTGGTTCCTGAAGTTAGTTGACATTGTGAGCAGACAAGACTTAATTTCAAAGAAATCTATGCGATTGCTTTAGGCTCCAAAACTGTGTAATGGGACAACAGCTTTCAGATCAGGCATACCAGCTTAGGAGGCTGCATTCTTTAAAGGCCACAGTGTCCTTCAGACAAGGCCCAGCTAAGCCCATACATCTCTTCCTTGAATGAGATTGTCTCACCTCACGAGACCCGGGTCTAACCAAATGCACCGTTACCTCACCAACAACCACCAGGAGGTTTCCAAAAAGAGTGGTAAGTACCAGTTTACTTAAGTAAACATTGCAGGCTGTGATGTTTAATTGCAGTTCTAGCCTGTTCTCCATTATCTATATTCTACAATGGCTTGTTATTGGTCAACTTTATCAGTAGTAGTGGTCACATAAATGCAAATACGGGGACAAACATTTCCCAACTCTATGGGTTAAAGTCACCAGCTGGTCAGGAGATATGGGATATATTAGGGCTCTAACAGCAGGGTGAGCGGTTAAAAGGTTCTGCTAGAATTATTTAATGTCATAATTGTTTTATGTCTTCATATAGATAAGATTAGGTAAGATTTGAGGTAATTAGGTAAGATTTATTAGGTGGGATTAGGTATTGGGTAACATTTAAGAGTCACTTACCAATGGCCATGAATATCTCGTTCACGTTCATAGAGGTCTTTGCTGAGGTTTCCATAAAAAGCAAGCTGTTATCATCTGCGTATGACTGTGCATCCTATAAGAAGGAAACCAACATCAGGAAATCATTCATTAAAATGACTTAACCGTATACATGAGGAAAAAACTAAATGTGGAGGAAGCAGTAAGTACGTAGGTGTGTCCAAAGTAGTACACAGCTTGGGGCCAATCAGAGCTTGTGTTAATCTGTCAACGTGTTTCATAAATAATAATCAGTCTGAATCTTTTATGTTGGCTTCAACAGACATATTTGTATTAATTTTTCTGGCTCTGTTTACAAGATGACTTAATTAAAGAATCAAAGAACACAAACCTGGAAGTCCAGTGCTCTCTTGTTTGCGAGGTCAGCCTTGTTCCCAGCCAGCGCTATTACAATATTTGGACTGGCTTGTCTCTGAAGCTCTTTAACCCAGTTCTTTGCCCGTACAAATGACTCCTGGCAAACAAAACAGGGAGGGGTGGGGTTGTGACTCAGTTAGTGAAAATAACAATGCGTGTGATTGAAAGATGGAGCCAACAGGAGCTTTCCTATAATGTCTGGCTGTGCTTTTGCTAAGCTTTTAATCAAGCCCCCAAATAGACACATTAAAAATATGCTTTTGATGCAATATGAAAATTTCCAAGGTACAGTAAAAGTAACATTTTATGCAGCATGGAAGACTGGATTATTCTACACTGTTATGCAGAAGATATGCAATGCATGCAAGACGGAAAACTAAAAATGTGAGCCACATGCCTGGTCTCTGAGATCTAAAGAGAAGGGACTCCTTGTTTAAGACCTTGTCATCGACTGTAACAATTGTTGTCTCAGCATGCTGAGTTCAAGTGTCAGAAGGTACTAAAAACATTTCTGTGTGCCACTTACAGCAAAATTGCCGCTGGCTTCGTCACCAGCAGCAACTTCGACATAAAACACTCCATCCTATTTTTATGACTCTTTCAAGTACAATTTACAAATAAAATATCATATTATAATAAATTGGATGCTGACTTAGCTGCTTTTTGGATGTTAAGACTGTTTTCATATGCAATCAACATTTCTAAAACTGAAGGAAATCCGAAACGGACATAAAAGTATCACACTTTCTCTGTAGTCTACCGATGTACTGTAAACGTAGGCTACTTTTAAAATGGCGTATTTTCCCTCTGGGCTCTGGTTAGCATACCAACTCAACTTGTTAATAGTGTATCTGTTATTTGGTAAATGTTTGTGGTTGTGGCTTAAGTGACTTAAGCTTACTCATTTAAGTGCTTGAAAACGTTAATAAATTGTTTAAATAATTTTCAATCAAAAACTCTATAAAGAACCTTTCTTTGATGTAATTTTCCAAGAATCTGTTTAGGAATTGGAATAGTTTTTTTTTTTTTTTTTTAAAAGCACTGGTTTGTAATCGTTCAAATACAAACAATACCCAACCTAGAGTGTGTGCGTGAGTATGTTAATGGGTCATGTGTAACCTCTTTGAATCTAAGTGACAGATATTAGGTTTATCTGTATTGCCTACAAAACATTGTGATGACTCATGTCTCAACTTATCAAAATACCCAACTAAAAGTTATTTTTTGGCTTGACTGCTAATAAGAAAATTTCAGATGGATATGTTAATGAAAGCAGCGCTGGCAACAGTAACAACATGACAGAAACCCTGGCACCTGACTCACCTCATTTGTGATATCATACACCACAATGGCTGCCTGGGCACCTCTGTAGTACATTGGAGCCAGACTGTGGTAGCGCTCCTGACCAGCTGTGTCCCAGATTTCAAACTTGACTGTTGTGTCATCCAAACATACTGTCTGAGTCAGGAAGGCAGCTGCAGGGGCACAAAGCGGAGGAACCCATGACAAATGGGCACATAGCTACTGAGCTACACAAAAACATGTTTCTGTGAAGGTAATAACTGAAGACCAATGCTGGAGGCACACACAGGAGGATTATCTGGTTGACTTAGTCCACATTTGGAAGATTGGGCCATAGTGATATCAAACCTGTTTTATGCTGATAACTAAAATATCTGGATGGGTACTGATTGCTGAAGCATTTAAGTTTCCATATTATGAAAAAAACATCACTTTTTCTTGGATTTGGAGTGTTATTTTGAGCATTTGGTGCTTCCACACGCATGCAAACTTGGAAAAAACAAACATGCATGCTTTTTAGAGTGAGATATGGATCCTGCCTTCTGTCTCAAGGTGGGCTGATTAAAATCGGCAAGCCCGTCTACGTCACCGGCCGAAACATTTGGTGTGTGTGTGTGTGCTAATACAACATCAGCTAGCTGTTTCTCCAACTTCGGTCAGCACAAGACAGGATTAGTCGTGAGACTTCTTCTAAACGAAGGCGCACTTCCAACTTTATAGGAATACTTGCAGACAAAGAACATGTAAGTAGTTCTATGCAATTTCTTTTGTAGTTTAGGGTGAACTTGTGTGTTGTAGCAGCGTTTTGCCATTGAACAACGCGGCTAGCCGCTAACAGTGCTAGCTTCTAGCTAGTAGCACTGTGCAGTACCTAGTTACTGCACTTGTGCGATGGGATAGAAGTGTGATGTCTCACTTTGTAGCTAAAACAAAGAGCTCAACGCACAGGGTGAAAAGAGGAGCTGCAGCGATGTGCAGTACAACAAAAATTTGGTGTTTAATGAAAATGAAACCATGTGAACCTATTATGAACCTGAAAATGAGCATATTAGCGCTTTAAGTAGTGGGTCTACAGAGACTACAGACTCTGTAGTCTCAATTTAACAAATATTTTTTAAACACTTAATATTTTAACAGGGGACCATTATGTCATAACTAGATAGCTGGCCCTGGCTGATTATTGGCAGTTTGCAGATTATCCGTTATCGCCGTTTATTTGCCTGATAACTGATCAAGTTAATGATTTGAGGTGCTCTAATGTGGCTCGGCTACAGCTCTGTCTGTCCTTCTGCTTCGGTTTCACTCACCACTGAGTCTGACTTAATGTCCTGCCCACAACCCTATCGGACCTATCTTTTACTGGGTAATATGTTGAAAGTTTCTAATTTATTACATTTCTCAAAGCATTTAAACAAAGTTTTGTGTTGGAGTTCAGAACATTCAAAAATCTTAATTTTGACTTTAAAGATTTTCACTGTAAATCGGTTCCAAATATAGGTTTCACTAACTATTAATGATTGGTATCAGCCTTTTTAAGAACCAGTTTCGGTCGATCCCTAGTCACAACCTTGGAATTTGATTTAACCGTTTGATATGCAGCATGTTTGCCAAAGGGCAATAACTGTAAAATTATGTAGATGATAACTGACGCTTTAATCTCATGCAAACTGCAGGACGTACCAGGAACTGGATATGAAGGTCCAGGAATCCCCCTACTTATTCCTATACTTCTGTTCTAATTGGCTATTTACACATCACAATTCTTGATTTCTCCTTGTTCTCAAATGAATCCTACATTGCTTGCCACCATGCTCTTTTTTTTTGGGTGTTAAAAAACTTTCCTAGCCATTTCTCCTGCTCTTAGTAATAATTCCTATACTCTGACACCAAAAATGCTGATTTCTTTAAACTTTTTTTTTTTTTTTTTTACTGGCAAAGAACTCTTGTGACAGCTATTTGCTTGTACCCTCATGAAGCGGACTTGGATACTAATTGCTCATTCCACTGTGACTCTTTGCAAGTCGTCCCGTGACAAGGAGGTAAATAAAACTATGTCAATATCAATCAATTTTGCAGGTCTGTTCAGAGAGGGGGAGGAAAAAAAGCCACAACACGGCCTTACAAAGATACATACCTCCGATTGTGCTCTCCTGGAATTCGTGGAACTGTCCCTTGACAAAACGAAGTACGAGACTCGACTTCCCCACAGCTGACTCTCCTAAGAGCACAAGTTTGAACTGGCAGATCTTGTTGCCTGCGTTTGGCCCATTGGGTCGCGTAGCTCCGCCTCTACTTGCCATGTCACACTGCCCGGTCTCGTCCTCTGGACGCTGAGGTACTGTGAATAACTGTAGAAAATACCTGTGCAAAAGAGAGAGAGAGGGGTAAGCAAAGTGTCACTGTCCATAAAACTTCTAAATGACTCAAAGATTGAAATTAACAGGTTTTCTGTGTTTATTAGAAAAGTAAGCAACATTTTATTGCCTGCAACTATGAATCACGATTCTGATAAGCAACGCAGCAATTGATTTCTTATAAATTATTTAGCTATTGGTCATAGGCACTGATTTGTCTTCCCTCTGTGGGTGATCATGGGTGCATGCTCTTTAAAAGAAAATAAAAAACTAAAGTAGTCAAATGTTTCTATTTCAGAAACTTAGGAAATGGACCGCGGCCGACACACACACCTATTGATAGTAAAGCTGTAAAGTAGGCTCAAGGACTCGACCCAGGACAGTGCAACTTCTCACAAATACAGATCGGATTGGAGATGAGAAGTTTAACTGTCACATAACCATAATCAGCTTCTTGGGAAATTATGAATCAATGGAGCAGGGGACTGATGCAACGTAACCAATCACACTATGACAGACGCTCCACTCAGCACCAACTGCAATGCTTAATTTTAAATTAATTTAGCCTACTGGCAGTCAGGCACACGGTATTGGGTCCTATGCTTTCAGTAGCATACAGCAAAAGAGCGCAACAGTCCCGCCCCTCCTCCGAGAGACCTTGGGTTCCAGAAGTAAATTCCCCATTCATTTCTCCTATTGACGTCTGGAAAAATCTGTATATAAAGAGTTTTAGACCATGGCTTAAGCTAAGCAGCTACAACGTGATTCCTAAACGTACATCATTTTGAGTGAAACGAACTATATCAAAAGGTACAACACATTCATATTTTCATTATGGAGCGAAGGAACTACTTATCCAATAAACCACGCACCACTGAATAAAGGAAGCTAACTTTTAAGTTAACTTGGCTAACTGCTAGCTGAGACAGCATGTAATAACTTTTATAAGACCCTCAAATTAAAACCTGAAAATAACCATCAAAATATATAATAGCTGTTTTGTCAGCTACACCCTGCTTTTCCTAGTGTTAACATTTTAGACTGAATCAAGCTGTCAGCTAGCAATTAGCCAAATTAGCTGTTAGCTAAACTAACGTTAGCTTCCGGTGGAGGCTAACAGCAGAAGCGTGGGAACAAATTGTGATTTGTGCAGTGTTGTAAATCCTTGTACAACAGGATTATCATCTAGCGCTTGACAATTTCCCCCTCTTCAAAGCAGGAGTTCCACCAATCAGAGGCATCACTATGGGATTGTGGGTAATGAAGTACTTACCAAAGACATCACAATTAAGACATTTTATCTCAAAACAAGGTAGGTTCCCCATGAACTTTTGACGTCTATATGAGCATGTACAATCGCTTAGTTATGTGGTAGCTGGTTTTAAGTCTATCAACGGTTATAATTTTATGGCTTATACTCCAATTGTCAATAGAGAAATAGCATTGTACTTCTGGAACCCACTGTGGGTGGCCGGGTTGTGATCTATGGGTACATCTTTATTTAGACTTAAGTTGTTTTATTTAGCTTCTGCTTAACTTTATACATTTCTTACAAAATAAATCTTGTCCAGGTGTTCAGCTCATAATGACCTAAACCACTTACCAAATTGTAATATGATCAACTCCAAAAGATTTTACTTGCTGAAGTTTACTAAGTCCACTATTGCAGCATAACCAGTTTATGTTGTAGTTATTTCTCATAACTTGTGTGTAACCACCATTCTTGGTATTAACAAGAATTCAAATTATATACCATACTTTATGTATTGTTTTTCATAAATGGGCAATAACTATTTAAATACATGATTATTTTAATTTTTAGAAATTGTTCACTTAAAAGCTAAGTCATCTGTCATAAACTTGTCAATTTTATTTCTATAGCACATTTAAAAACAGTTGACCAAAGTGCTGAACAGGGTCGAACTTAAATGTCCATGCACACATTGTAAAATGGGTGAAATCTTAAGGAATTTCAATCGCACAGTTTTACGCTGTTTTAACAAATACTTTCTAAAACAAGCAGTCCAAATACAGAGGCCAAAATATAACGGATATTACAATAACATGCATGAAAATGTCTATACACACTGAGTCAACAAGTTCATATCAACATCCAGACTTTTCCCATCTCCAAACAATATTGCTTTGCATAACTAGCTGAACAAAAAGGCTTATTGCAACTAACTCGGTATGGCAAAAACACACTAGGGCGGCTGATGCTGTAGTGGAGGGAAATTGTCCACCTGACTGTAGCCCTGACATTTTGGCATCTAAACTTTTGCTTCCAAAGTCCCCAAGGCTTCTGTACCAAAGTATCTGATACGTCTAGAAATTTCAAAAGGTTGACCAACTGGTGTAACTGCAACAGCAAACCTCTGGCAACTCAGGCTGTTAGCGTTAGGTTAGGCAGACTGCCACAAATGGCATTAGTATCACACAGGTCTGGGCACATATGTGGGGAAATGAAAGGATAAGTTACAGTTTACTACCGGGCTGTACAATAAGGTGAAGAACAACATCAACCATTATAACCAGGCAACAACAGATTACCTCTGTAACTAATATATTTCCATTACCACCAACCAAGAAAACAAACTTCGTCGGAATCGCGTTACGACACAGTTAACCACAAATAACCTGTTATGTTGTTGACTGGCTCGAATTAGCAGAGTAGCCTAACGACTGCTAGCGTTAGCATGCTACCTAATAAGTTCAAAATATCTAGGTTAGCACAAAAAGGAAACGTAATATCGCCTGTGTAGCGTTAAATTCGATCTGGGTAATATCGTGCTAAGACACAATAAATGTGTCTCCACAAAACGTTTGAGAATGCCAAAACACAGATGATGCAGTTTTGGGTGTGTACAGCTAGTGACAACTGGCTAACCTTAGCTGCATGACGTTAATTTGGTGAACTGCCCTTTCAATCAGTGGACTAAATAGTCACACGTTTGTTATATTACACGTAGGGAATCTAAACATGACGACTGATCTGCATTCCCCAGTCGTACAACGTTAAGTTACTATGCTAACTAGCTTGGCCCTTTCAGTGTCAGCTAGCTAACGTTAGCTAGCCAAATAATGGACATTGGGCTGGCTAACACAGTAAAGCCGCATCGGGAGGAGCCCTCCAGATAGCCGTTAGCTAGCTAACACTAATATTAGCTACTCACCTACCAAAAAGAGGAAGCTAGTTATTGTGAATGGTGTCTCCAGGACAATCTTTGTTGCACTTCAGTGTCTGTCCAGTGTGTCGATAAACCAGCAAGCTACCGTAACGTTTAATTTCATAAGGCTCTGCGATCTCCCACTTTCAACTTCCCTTTTTGCATTGTACGAAGGATGATGACAGATCGTATGACTGGAATCGACAATCGGCCTACGTGCTGGTAAGACGGGCCAATCATATGTTAGTATTTTTTCCCAATTTATCTGACTTTCCAAAAAAAACTACAAGTCACAGGAAAAATTAAAAACAAGGAAAAGGCATAGCTACATACTATGGTACCATACCAGTTGTTTTAATGGGCTGACATGTAGCTATATACCCATCTCTGTGTTGTTTCACTGTAATTTTACAGTGGTTATCGTTAACTCAACTCAGATCCCTGGTTGGTCCAAGATAGCTGTTATTGATTACGTTTCATCATGATTTTATTTTCCTTGGCCGAAAAGAGGAAATAGCCTTAAGGTCATATTTGTAATTGACTATCAGTTTACATAGCTAACGTTAAGTCATACGATGTCACATGATTTATATACATTTTAATTTACATAAGCATTATTTTGAAACAACGTTACCCTGTAACAGTATTTTGAATTGAACTCTCTGCTGTTGCTACGCAACGAAACGCAAAAAGTCGCACTACTCTCAGCGTCTATAGATAACTGAAGAATTTGGCGTAGCATAGCTAGAAAGTTGTTTAAAACTTTTCCGTTAAAGATAAAATATCTTTTATGCCTCTGTTGCTGATACATGTGAATTAACGTTTAATATGACTGACGGAAATACCTCCCAATTGAAACATAACGTTACAGATAGATGTCCAAACATACGGACGGTAAGACAACTTTATGATGCTAAGTTAGACAACATTGTGTTAGCTAGCTTATTTTTTTTAACATAATGTTAATTTGTCTTCACGGATACTGTACACTAAATACTATGTAATTTTTTTTTCTTTCTCTCAACACCAGGCCGGGAAACTTATACCTGTAAAGTTAGGAGACGGGACTAAATCCTGTTTACAAGAAGCGTCAAGGGTAAGTGTGTGTGTGTGTGTGTGTGTGTGTGTGTGTGTGGTTAGCTGTAGCATTTCCACAGGTGCGAGTCAATAATATATTGCATCTTTATCTATGGAGTGCAGTCATATACAGTATATCAGTTTTATCTCTGAGTACTTAGCACAATTGAAGGTATGAAATATAAGAAGACATCTTTATAAATTGTGAAAGTGCATGTTCACTCGGTCAGCCATTAACATGTTTACTTTACAGCCCCCCACACCACCAGTGGTAAGGAAATTCCGCAACAGCATCCTACCAGAACCAGGAACTATCAGAGTGCACAAAGGCAAGGCAAATGATCCAGATGTTGCCAACACCCTCATTCATGGCATTAGCACCAAATCATCCCTCACTGTGAGTACCAAACCTATGCACACGCACCACCATTTGGGTCAGTGTTTTTACTACCCCAAATCTGGTTGGTTGATTTTACTTTAAGATCAATGCCAGTGAATAATTACTACTCCACCTGGTGATACGATTCATGGCTCTAAAAACATATGTGCTACCCATAGTTTAGGACTAAAATGTTTTGCTTGTTGGCATTTTAAGACACTCTTGATTAAATATGATTTGATACTTAATTCCTCATTCATAATGTGTAAATTGTTAGTGTACGGCAGCTAATAGACTACTTTAAGACAAGAAGATCAGTGGCAGTTTTACTGTAGTATATGTATTTTGGCACAAGCTGAATTTGCATTCAGCACACAGTCTTAAACATTAACAACCAGAATATGGATATAACTCGTTCCTTTTTTACCTGATTCTAACAGGGCAGAAGCTTGATAAATCCTCCCCAAAAGACCTTGTTCCAGCAGAGGTTACAAGAACTCAGGGAATCTGTTTACGCCTCCAGTCAAAAGGCACCTGTGGGCAGGTCACACGACCAGCGTGTTGGACTTCCCGCCTGGAATAACGACAACACTACGTATGGTGTGAAAACATTGAAAGGTATGTGCAGACATGGGAAAATGTGGTCATGGCTGAAAAAAATTTCAGTCTGGTACGACACAAATGCTGTAACATGAGCATTGAAATATTTATCTACTGTTATCAAAAAGTCAACCTCATACTTGTGTTACTAGTCCTGCAAAATATTTAGTTTTTTTAAATTATGTTGTAGGTTTAGTGTGGAATGATTTTTTTTCTTTTTTCTACTGTCTCACATTCTTTTTTTGTCCAGGGTTGGCTGTGCGTGAGATTATTAACCCTTCTAAAACAGCAGAGGAGGTGGACAGGGAAGCTCAGGAGGGACATGAGACTTACATCCGTAGCCACAACGCTTATTTTACTGGTAGGAACAATAAAAAAAACATTTAATGTAAAAGAACCGTCACTGTGATTGCCAACAATCTATTTGGTGTATTTAGTTTTGCATCACAATAAAATCAGCTTGCTCTACTCCTCTACTACTCTACTAGGTGAGCGTATTGATAGGAAGTATGACTGGAATCACTACAGTGAAGACGGCAGGTTCGGAATTCTCACACCTCATTTCAACGACGGACGTAATCTCAGCAAAACGCTCCACTGGCTGGGGGAGACACAAAAGTAAGTCAATAAAATACGTTGGCACAAGTGTTTGGTTGTTAATTCCCATAACACTACTTATTCGTTGAGTGTAAACCTAACTTGAAGGAAAATAAATCATACCTGACCTTGCGCTCATGTTATTTTGCCGTAGGTTTTACAATCCAAAGATTGTCTGGAAGAGATCTGGGAACAAGGAAAAGATGGCCCAACTAATGGGCAAAACAACCACTGTGTAAATTTCACATTTCCTCTGACCAGTTCTGTGATATCTGAATATATAGTTCACTAACGCATGTTAAACTTCATTCTCATGTTAAACTTCATGTTCTCATTAAACTCAATTTTTCAGGAGAGGAAATACCTTGAATCTTCCACCAGACCACACATTTGGAACCCTTTTACCGCCAGATGAATTTGGTAAATCTTGCCTGGGTTACGTCTTGGAACATTAAAAAAATACAGTGGAGTTTTTTTGGTAAGTCCGGCAATGTAATTTTGCCTTCTTGGTGCACAGGTGTTGGAGCTATAATCCACTCCACAGAGCCAGGCCAGTACGCAAGAGGCCGAGAAAGACAGCGCAGCCTGGTCAATGCAGTGCGACACCATCTGAAGAAGGTCAATTTCCACAACTTCCCCTCTCTGCTGCAGGCATTCAGACATTATGACCAGGTAGGTTGTTGACCAGTACATCCAATATGCAAACTATTCAACTTATCACATTTAAAGTAACTTGACGCTTTATTTAGTGTATAAAGTCACGATAGCATGATTTTTCCCAAACACATTTTTAACCAAGAATAATCAGTGGAATCAGACGGTCCTTTCTCACTGTGGACAGTTGTATTTTGTCATAGCAAGAAAATAAGCACAGGTGTAATGAATAACATTGATAAACGCTCTCCATTTAGGCCCTGGCAGCCATTATTGAGGTCCCTGTGTTTGACAAGTCAAAATTTGTGACCTGTTGCAGGTTTGATATAAGGCCAGGGACATGAATGGTGTTTACAACATATGATCAAGAAAAATGCTAATGTATTTCTCCCAGCTTAGTCCCACATACAGCACAGGGATTTCTCTACCACTATAAGGCTTATGTTCTGCATCTGAGCCATTTTGGGCACCACATAAGCAGAATGAATGTAAAATCAATATATTTAAATACATTTTCACAGCTCTAAAGGTTGTCCCCAGTGAACTTTTTTAGCAAGTTTTGTATTTGTTCTTTTTAAACCAGCTTTCCCAACATTTTAAACATAGATATAGTATTAACATTAGTCTAAAATTACGTGAAATTGCGCCAAATACGTGCACATGTCATCTATATCTGTTCATGCATATCACTAGACAGGCAAGGGAATGATTGACAAAGAGGACCTGCAGGCAGTGTGCAGTCGGTTCCAGCTGAACGTGAGCAGACTGGTTTTGGATGACCTGATGGACTACTGTGACACAGACAAGGACGGACTAATCAACTTCTTGGAGTTTGCTAACTTCCTCAACTGGAAGGACAAGATGCCCATCAACAGTCAAGAGCAATGCATTATGACAAATGGTCAGTTAAATGCATTTTGATGTATTATTGTATCTACTAAGATGCTATTCAAGTTTGATAACCTTAAAGTAGGCATGCTTTTTCTAAAACTCTGTTTCACGGTGACATTTTTATGCGTTTCTCCTGCTTAGGTCTTACCGAGTTACAAATGCAGTATTTTTTAATGGTATTTTCAGACTAGGACACTAACATCAGAATTTGGCAGTAAAAGACTTAGAAGCATAGGTCTTCAGGTCATGACAGTCAAAGTGACTCTGTTAAGATGTTATAATTTTGCATTTGAAAGATGCAGTGGTTATCTGAGACTCATCTTTCTGAACATTTTCTATTTATTTTGTCCTCAGCAGAGCGTCAGAGCACCACGGCTCCAGCCAATATCGAAAGGAAGCCTTCATCAGAATCGGCACAGCTTCCTGCCCCTGAGGCCTTGATTAAGCCTGAGGACCTGGAGCCCGTTAAGCCAGGCAGCTCACTGAAGACCGTCAGGACCTTGAGGCGACTCAGGGCAGCCCCAGACCACTTCATCACCTCGTCTACCCTCATTGGGTCTGTCAGTGATCCGTCCACATCCAGTAAGTCAGAAATAGAGATGTGTGGTCAAAGGTAGATAAGCAGCATACCCAGTGTTACGTGACTGAAGAAAATGGACGACATCATTTTAGTGTCACTATTTGACTTTTTGTTTGCCCTTTTGAAACCCAACAGGTGGGATTTTTGAAAGAGTGAAACAACCAAGAAGACACCCAGACACAAGCATTCTTTAAGTCATTTATGACGCAAATTATCTATTTTACAAATAATGGTTGTGCTTTACTATACTGTATGTGGTTGACATTGGACGGTGATGGCACGTGGCAGTAAGTCCCCCCTCGGGATTGGGAAATCAATTTGCCTGTCTCCTGCCAACTCTGCTAGCCTGATTTAGCTGGTCAGCTGGCTCATGTTTTCAAATGTAAACATTGGAACAAAAACAAAGGAAACTGTGGTAAAGATGAGCTCAAGCTAGCGAGACCATCTCCTGACTACGAGTTGCTTAGCAGGATAGGAACATCAACTCACCAGTCTCCTGCTGACTCTGCTTGCCTGGCCAGTCAAAGTTTTCAGATGTATATACAGAGAACATCTGCTACGACTTATGGCTGCCATCCTGACTTCATGGACAAGCTTCTTGGACACTTCTCTGCATCCATCTCCACTTCAGAGAAGGCACCGAGGCAAGCGTGAAATAATTGATTCCCGACGTCTTTGTTAGGCTTCCTGCTGGTTAGTGTACAGGCGTCAAACGTGAGATGGTGGCCTGCGTCTGTTTCTGGGAGCTGGGGTGTCTTCGCAAAGACTCGGCTTAATCCTGGAGCGCCGTACCATTCAACCGGGTGACTTTTTTGTTTTTTTTGTGTGCCAATTTTGAAGGCCACATTCTGCTTCATGATGAATCGTGCACAAGTTTAAGGAGCTGATGGGATAACCTTTCACTGGAATTGTACCGCCTATGATTTTTATTTGACAGGTAAAAATTGACTGAAGCAAGACATGTTTGAAATCACACAGTGGAAGACATAAAATACTGTAAATAATCAGATGTGCTGCCAAAGCTGAATATACTAAGAGTATGATGTTTGAAACTAATGCTGTTTCATGATGTGTCCGTAATTTCTTTAGGAGCACCTCATTGTTTTTTCTTTAGACTTGTTGGAGGACATTTTTCCTGATATTAGTTTTAAAAGCATTCATATAACATATTTATAGTAACTCCCATCTCATAAAAAGCCTTATTCATCATGTGGTTTCTCTTAACGTAGGCAGCCGCACCTATGGGATCCCATCTGTGCGCTCGGACCTTCCAGCGCCACGCATAAAGAGAGTCAGTGACCATAAGAACTATGGTGACACCTCCACAGCTGCAGATCTTTTGCATCCATCAGTCCATGCCCTTCGGGGTGTTCATGAGGAACACTTCTTCTGTCCTCGCACCAAGGAGGAGGTACGCACCACGCACAAGATCAGCAGTAATATAACAAAATAAGATTTACTAAGTACAGGGATATGATAAAAGACAAAAATCCGTAAATTTCTGTCATAACTTGACCATGTTTTAGTGAATTGATTTTTGATACTGACACTCATCCTCCTATTCGTAGATTACAGAGATCTTCAGGAATGTGGGCGTTAATGTTTGTCAGGAGACATTCGACGAGGCCTGGAAGCTGGCCTCGATGAAGAATCCGGCCGGGGAGGTTTGTGTCGAGGTTTTCCGTAACGTACTTAAGGAAATAAAAGCAATCTAATACTCGAGATGTTTCCCCACCTTAGTCAATATTTCTGTCTAAAAACTTAATTGTCACACGTAGCTCAACAATGTTTAATGGGAGTACATTTTTAACATGAAGATTGGATTTTGGGCCTTTGCAAGTAAATACTTTTTATCATTACATCATTTATATATACATAGGTGTCAGCCACTGGGGATGTGAAGGAACACATTTTGTATTCATTTTCAGCTTTCTTGGAAGTGATCCACTCTTGCAAACCCCCAAGAAACAATATGTTCAATTTTGTAACAATATTTTTGAGCCGGTAGATTCTATTGCTATTCTATTCAACTTACTTTACACTGTTATCACTTTATCGTGATTATGTTCATAACTCTGTTGAAATGGCAAATGTAGAAAGGAAACACATACTCAAATAGACTAATGTGTTGCATCATATAAGCCTTTTATTGGAGCATCCATTTGACCTATTTTTTGGATTAGGGTTTGTTTGGAGTAATGCCCTTCCTGTTATTTCATGAATTTGCTGGAAGCCAGTTAACAGCTTCTGGCAGAGGACCCACACAAGAGTTATGTAAAGTGACATACTATACCTGTACCTCATACACACTTTTTTAATATTTATACTTAATTCTTGATGGGCATTAAGTTGTTTTTACACATGATGGAGAACCTAGCTTGCCCCTTCAAGCTGTATCTCCATCATTGGAAATAGCAACAAACAACCTTTTTAAAGTGTGTATGAAATGCAGTTTTCTAAGTACACATGAATGCATCATTGAGCACATGTTACTCTATTCAATAAACCTTCACCTGACAAGTGTATGGGTGGGTTTTCATCTTAAATACAAACCAACCCTCTTTCAATAACACCTATTTTCCTGCCCAGCAGAGGGCACATCAACCTGCATGAAAATGACAAAAACACAGTGGTGGAACGAAGCAAAATGTATTTATCATCATCATTATTTACTGTGACTGATTCTTCTTGGTTTTAAAATCACGGATTAGTGTCAGTCTTAACTTGTTTTGCCTTAAGTGGTCTTTGTTCTGTCCTGGACATTAATACCAGTTTCCTGCAAAATAAATGTCAAAACTACAAACCCAGGAGCGCATGACACTGAATAGCATTAAAACTAAAAACAAATATTAGTAATAAACTACTGCTAAAACACATGCCAATTTATATTTGATCTCCCTGCACAACAAACGGTATACATTAAGGCATGTGTTGCTGTCCAGACTTCATTAATCACCCCACAAAATAGTAACACCACAAATTCAGAGATAAATGTGTCAGCCAACAAAAGCAGTGTTCCCCCTATTACTGTCTGTTGACAGAGAATCAATGTCTCTTGAGATTAGAATACCATGCACAGAAACTGCTCATTTATCATGTCAACATTTCATTTTTCTTTTGTTGAAAGCAATATGTCATCTTTTGTTGGTGGACCTAAGCGGCTGTGAAACGGTGTTAAATATTGGATTGCTTTGGACTGAACAATGACAGCTGTTGTGACTGTTTCTACGCTGGTAAAAGACTGGAGTAAATAATGAAAGGTTTGTTCTCTGTACCTTTTTAAATGGTCAGTCAAAGTATTAGATTTGATTTCCAAGCATATTTATCTTGTAATCCTATTAATCAACCTTGAAATGGGCATCTGACAGAGATAGCAAAATTAATTTATGGCTTCTTGGAGCTAAGACACGTTGAGACATACAGGCACACGATTTCAAAGAGGTACGAGGGATTGTTAACAATCTGTTTCGCTAAACAGATTAATGAAACCAGTTGGCACACAGCCTCGACTGATGCACACGTCTGAAGATTACAAAACAGCAAAATAACTAATAAAAAAACCATTAGCTTTTTGTACATTCATCACTTGTTTTTGTTTTCTTGTTAATTTCCATTAAACTGAGTGATGCACAGGCGTAGCAAATTGTTTAATGTGCTCTCACCATATCCATGAGCATATTGACATGTGCTAAACTAACCACACTCATTTAATCTTATTATGACTCCGCGAGATGCTCCACTGGAACCAAAAAAACCCACGCAAACTTCCACGGACCACTTATTACTATGCAGGAAAATTAGAATAATCCCCAGCGTATTTCATTATGCATTAATTTGGCGGCTGCTAATGACAGAATCTGCTCTGTTTGTCAGATATGTTGTCAACATTAATACTATTGCAGCAATCCTAAACAGAATGGGATGACACGCAGCATTCACAAGCCTGTCAGACGTGGGGTTTTTGACAAGTGACAAGTTCCTGGCAACGACCGTAGGCACAGACATAGGCTGCGTTTTGAGTTAGTTAAACGGGTGGGGAATTATCTACCAGAATTTGTCACTCTTGCTTGCAGCGATGCATTATAAAGCTATTTTCACTTGTTACAAGACTTGTTGTGATCTCCTCAGTCTTGCTTAAAGAGTTAACTGTATCGGCGGCAACCATGTACCAGAACATCCGCACCCTCCTGCTTGCTATGGAAAATGGATTATCTTGATGCCTGTTGCTTGTTAGGACAAGTACCGAATAGATTTACACTATTTTCTAATGCCAGTAAGTTGTTAACATTGGTCTGTTGTTGTTTACGTCAGATGCTGTTGTAAAAGTTAGGGGCTGTACAGAAATTGTTAAAGAAGAGGCACCTCAACTATTTATCACCTTATCTTTTATTTACTACTTCTTGTAAGGCTTTTCTGGGTAAATGAAAGGGTCAAGTATACAGTTTGGTGCTATGATCAAGCAATTTATGGATATAACATATGAGTTTAACAAACTCAATTTCTACTAATCCACTTTTTCTAGAACCTTCAGCTACATCCCACACTAAATCATAAACTGTGCATTACATCCGCAATACGTATAGTTATTGTGTCTGTTGTGAACGTTGTCTTCACTGTTACATTGTGTGATATTTATGCCCGCATACTGTCCAGTTTATGCATACTTTAATATTTCACCGGAAATAGTGATGGATTTTCAGACGCAACCATGGTCTTCGGTGAATAGACTTTTCTAAGTTGTCATAGAGATGCCTTAGTTGTCATCACATAGACATAACCATGACAACTAAGCAAGCTCAATTTGTGGAGGATGGTTGTGAGATGTGATTTAAAAGCTCCAGAAGAAGCTGGTACATGGAACTGGAATGAGGTTTTTTGTAGGTGTTTATTTTACAACAAATTTAACAGCTAGTTGCAGGTCTGGCAGTATGACCTCAGAACATTTTCACTGGAAGAGGGCTTCTGAAGCATCTGTTGGTCAGAGAACAAACGTCGTAGGGAGGTGTGTTGCTTTATGTTTCTTTGGTCTTCTTTTGTCGGTATAGCTTCAGTATTATGGCTCTGCGTCCTCTTTCATGTGATTCAAATACATTTCTTTAATCCGCTGCCTTCAGATGTCCAGTTTAAAGTTGTCTATTATTTTAAGTAAATTAATCCGACAAATGGCCCTGCAGCGTTGAGTCAAATTACTCAGCCAGTTTCCAGGGCCAGTGCCAAACAGTCGTGACTGTCCAGTCAGGAGAAGCTCCAGTCGTCAACTCTCGTTTGAATCTGGAAGGAAAGGGGCAGACATGTTCAACCAGATTTACAATACTTCACCTTTTTTTTGTCTTAGCGGTACAAGTTTAAGGTTGTATTCACACCTAGCTCATATAGACCAGTTGTTTCCAAAACCTGGAGCGTTCAAAGGTCCTGACACACCAAGCCGACGGCTGGTACTAGTGGCAATGACAGCTGACTGTGGCAGCGCCTCTCGTCGGCCCTCGTTGCCCTTGTCTGGGCCAAAACTTTGCATTGGAACACACCGCAGAGACTACAGCTGACAGACAAGTTGGCCGAAGTCGTTCTGCGTCGGCATGAGGAAAAACTCCATACCAGCAGGATGCAGTAACCTATTTGTCATTCAACAAGAGAAACCAGATAACGTCGCTATGATACCCACAACAAACAGCAGAACCGAACAGCCTCTGCTTCATTCCCCGCCGGGATTGGACTGTCCTTCTCACGTCTGTCATCTGTTCTCTCTGGACAGAACCACCAACGGCCCACTGCTGGCTAATTTCACCCACCCAACATGCTTTTATCATACACTGGTTACAGAAAATAAGCCAAACAAAAAGTGTAAAGAAATTGCCATCCTTTGATATGACAAGCGTGTGAATTAAACATATAGTTCTTACATTAGCAGACGCCTGGTAACGGGGTGGGACACACCGCACAAACTAAGACCGACGGATGGCTTGCTGTGTCAGGGCTTTAATCCCCGGGTCCAGTTGGTCTGGGAATATGTGAACACAGAAATCACACTCTGATGCGGGGCAAAGCAAGTGGGCCCAGTTTGCCTTGAAATGGGGGTCTCTGCTTACCTCCACTCAATCTCCAAAGCGGTTTGTTTACAGTCAGAACGTTATCAACTCTTCCTTCCAAACATTGGCTTTTAAAGATGATCTTCTCTTAACCTGACGTGCCGTCTGAAGAACAATTGTCGTGCGAGTGTCAAAGCCCATTTTTGACGGCAAACTTTTGAGGCAGCACGTCCTCTAATAAGATGCATCAGGTTTTTCTAGTCCCAGTCTAGATGCTTAATGGACATTTTGTTAATTTAATTAATACTAGTATTGACAAACGCAATGACAACAATTAGCAATACACGTTCCATAATGAAGAAGAGAAAGGAAGCTTTTGAGACAAAGTTACATTTCTGCACGTGATCCCGGAATCGGAACAAAGCGAACAAACTGACACTCAACTCAAAAGCTCTGCTAATTGTATCGCCTTGAAAACAACAATGAGGTGAGGATTCTGAAAATAGCCCCCTTATCCTGCAAAACTGTCTCTCTGCTAGCCTTTGGGATCACATTTCAAGTGTAACAGGCTTTCTCAGAGCGGATTTCAAGACCTGAAACAATAGGAAAAGAGAATCTGGCTAGCTAGATAGGTGGGCATTAGGTAGAATAGCCACACCATGTGGTGCAGCAGCTAACCGGATTACTGATGGGAAATGGAAAGAGGCTTTGACTGTTGCATGCACTGGGGGTGAAATTATTTCTCCTTTCTGTTACAGCGGTGAATCATATCAGTGTAATTTAGACCAAAATCAGAACAACTAGTGATGCAGTAATATGTTATACCATTTGTTGACAAGCAGTCAAGTTCCTTTTTGGACATGAAATACATAACATTGCTGGCTTCGTATAGCTGTTAAAGTGGAAGTTTCTGTAATTTTCCGTGCCATAACAGAACATTTCCGTAAAGAGCCACGTTACTGCTTGCACAATATTTGGCCCCCGGTGTGTTTGAAGAAGCAGTGGTACTGCTCAGAAACAGTGGTGAGTTTATTAGATATATTTATTAGATACAGACGATGATAAAGCATGGAAAAAGACGAGATGTGACGAGGCTTTTGTTGCTCACATGCTGTATGTGAAGCGTTCTGCTGGATACTCAGTTTCATTCATCCAGTTGGTGTGAATACAAATTGAAAATTTAAAAGGAGACTGCTGCTCTGATTATTTGTGCGCTTGTTCAAGACTTTCTTATTTGGAGCTTTTTTGCCCCAGTTGAGCTTCAGACTTCTGCCTGTGTGTCTGAGAATATTTAGAAAGTGTGCTACAATGAACTACAGAAGTATTACAGTGAATACAGATAAGAGCACAGGATGGTTTCTTGCTTGGTTTCTATTCAACATTATCATATTAAAATATATTTAATTCCAATCTGTGCTAATATTTCTTGCTACATTGGTGGCAGTCCTCCAGTGAAATAAACTGTCCTTTTTCCCTGTTTTCCCAAGTGAGGTATTACATATTAGATCAACTCTCATCCACCCACACATCACACTTTAGAACATTTATCCAAAAATATCTTTTTCACATTTATTTGACTTGCCCATATCGGCTTTGTGGCTGTATTATCCACCCAACAAAAAACAGACATGGCATATGTTGGAAAGCCTGCAGGTAACTTTGAGATTTTGCCAACATATAATTACACTAAACAAAATTATAAATGCAACACTTTTGTTTTTGCCCGCATTTTTCATGAGCCAATCTCAAAGATCTAAGACTTTTCTATGTACACACAAGGCTTATTTCTTTCAAATCTGTTAGTGAGCGCTTCTCCTTTGCCAAGATGATCCATCACCTCACAGTTGTGGCATATCAAGATGCTGATTAGACAGCATGATTATTGTACAGGTGTGCCTTAGGCGGGCCACAATATAAGGCCACTCTAAAATATGCAGTTGTATCACATAGCATAGAAAAAGTCTTAGATCTTTGAGTTTAGCTCATAAAAAATGGGGGCAAAAACAAAAGTGTTGCATTAATAATATATTATCTATAATAAATATTTGAAGCAAACAAAATATGGCACAGAACATCTGCAGATGACAAGCTGAGTGCTTACTCATAGACCGCTGTCACTATTTTCTTCTGAGGGCCGCCATCTTCACCAGAGGTCACTTTGAAGAGCTTTGTACCCTCTGGGTCATCAGGGCCTTCATATGCTGACAGGAGCCAGCACCTCATGACGATGAAGCAGAACTTTCTACCTGCAAAGAAAGAGACAGAGACCATCCAGCTGATAAGCTAGCCGTCGAGATAATGATAAATGCTTCTTAAAAAAAAAAAGCCCCTTTTGAGTTTTTAAAGCAGAATTCTTCACACTCACATCTGCAAGCTAGCAGTTATAACTACAATCCTCTACAGGTGATCCTCCTACTACTAGGTCATGGTTATGAGTCAGTGAAGTATTCCTTGATAGGGGAGCAGGGACGGTTTTATGACTTTTGACTAATAGCTTCTATTTCAAGAAGTACGCTCGAACTTGGCAGTCGATGGTCGGTTGTCAGCTGACCATAAACGGACCCTGATGGAATACATATTGCAACTTAAGTGTCCCAAAATCACTTTTGTCAGTTTTCTCAACCTGTACGTTTAATTTATGAAGACTGGTCGCACAAAGCTCACCATATTGATCAAAGACGACAGACACGTCTTCTGGGAAAATAAATATAATATCATCCATGGTGACGGCGAGCTGCCGTCTCTGAGCATCGGTGAGAGACCTGCACCTCGTCTGAACGTAATCTATCATCTGAAATGACAGAAAAAGATCACCAAAACAATGAAACTGACATGGATAAGTAATCCTTATCCCCACAAATTGAATACTTTTACATCGTTACACTCTTTGCGATGAATTTGAACCAACATTTTTTGAGGATGCATACCCTACTCTGCTGTGCCGTGTACTGGACATGGATTATTTTTAAATATATGTGGGCCTGTGGTAAAATATTTATATTTGAATATATCTCCAGTTTATGTGTGCATGAACAGTGTTTGAATGATTTTGTACCTCATTGGACACAATCCCCACTAGCTTGTGGTATCTGCCACTGGACATCATGTTGGAGACGTGGACAAAAGCCTTGGATGGATGGGGAACAAAGGTGATTTATATACCTGCATGATATTAAAAGGTGCCGTATGTGATACTTTGCAAAGACTTGATATTTGAACTTAACTGCTAAACAAATACAACAAAGTTGAGACACATTAAGATGTTTTGAGTGTTTTCGACCATTCAATTAAACTTCATCTACATCATATAATTCCTTCCTTCTAGTTTTTCATTCATCTTATATTTAACCTGCGATCACGTAAAAACCTACACTTTTATGTTCAATATAAATGAGGAATCACAGGAAGCTTTCAAACCATTTGTTGCATACATTGAAAACAAACAGGACAGTTGTGGAGATGCGAGGCCATCTTTCAACCACCTCTGGGGCCTGTTGCAGGAAAGAGTGAAGATATCCAGGATAACTGAAAAAGCTTGACTTAGTGATCCGCTCATCGCGGCTTAATCGGTTGCACGTTTGCCGAGCCCGGATGAGAAGGAGAAGCTATAGCTAGCCAGGTGTAGATAGCTGGGATAAATGCACGTTCACGGCTTTCTTAAATATTCCACAGTATCGATTGCAGATTTACTGATGCAGAGATGGAGAAGACGCATGTGGCATATGATTCACCTGCAGAGCAGCAGCTTCTAATGGGAAGTAACGAGGAGGTGAAGCATATAATACGCAAAAAGGGAAATACGGCTGTTATCAAACGGAGAAAAAAAAGCCCAACAGACAAGAGCGGACCGACTGAATGCGTAAGGATTTAAAAATATCTATTTAGCCGACTAGTCACTGCACATGTTAACAAAGTTGTGGGCTTGTGTTATGTGTTGGTTTTCTTGCTGTATCTGTTTTTATATGATAAATGTGCAGGTTTTACTGCAACGTGTCTCTGAGTAGCCTACCATGTAAAGCACTATATAAATATGAACTGAACTGGCATCTCTCCAGCCACCAATCCACGCTCCCAACTTTTTGGGTCCATGCGGGGACTTGAACCAGTGACCCTCCGGTTCCCAACCCAACTCCCTATGGACTGAGCTACTGCCACCCAAACCCTAGGCATCATTTCAAACCCTTATTCACGATGTAATATGGTTTTACAACCATATGCACAAATCTCTATAAGCTATGACTAATTCTAAATATTTTTCGACAATTAATATTCCTACAGAACGGGACAAAAACTAGAAAAAGAAGTTACTTCAATACACCCTATATAAAACATTATATTATTCATGTTTTTTTTCTTATCCCAAGCTCCAAGCTGACAAGTGACAGCACCAAAATAAAAAGATTAGGAAGCATTGTGGTGTTCCCTGTATAATGACTGACACCACATGATATACGTATATAGGCCAAGTTACTGGTTCAGTGATGTGAGACTAATTGAGAAGGTTATGAAACCAAAGTTAGCTATAATTCTCAATAAAAACCATAAGGCCTACCTATTAAGGAGAAACACAAACTGTCAGCAACAATAAAATGAAATCAAGAATGTATTGGTTTCTGACTAGTCTGCCAGGAATGTGGTCTGGGATTAGAGCTGCACTGTCCCACCTAATCTCATCTGTTTTTAGAGAGAGTGGACACTGAAGCGAGGCACAGCTCTGCCGGACTCTGTTGCTAAGAACTTGCCATGTATAACTATAGCAGACTCGAAACACTTCTGTCCCACCGGGAAAGGTCCGGACTCTCCAGTTTGCCACTGCGCATTTGAGTGCCAGAGCAACCATTTCTAACCATATACACAACTGCAGTAGTGTAATTCGAACTAGTGACAACAATAGGGCCAAGTATGTTAATAAAAACTAAAGAACATGAGACTCCAGGAAAACGAAGCCATCAATAAACTCATCCAGGATAACTATATCCCAACTTAATCCCTTATCCTGGTTTCGTGCGACAGGCCCCAGGAAAAAAGGTTAGCCAGGTGTAATGACTGATGCAGCGGTTGGTGGAAGACCTGTTAGTTACCTGTTTTACTCCTCTTTCAAACTCTACAGAGTTTATGTCTGACTCAAAGTACAGATCGATGAGAAACATGACAAATTTGCACCGGATCCATGTGATCGGGTCCGGGGTGCCCACTACGGAGACAGCGGGCTGCCCGCTGGAGCTCCCCGGCGGCCCGTCGGCTCCAGGCTGAGAGCTGAACAGTGTGTGTTTCTGACCGGCGAACACGGACCTCCGGCTGCACAGCCTCCGGCTTTTTGCTCTGGACATCCCGGTGAAAGGACGCACAGGAAGCACACACATCCGCGTCCGCTGCCGGTGCACGGCCGGCTGCCTGCTGCAGGTCGGACCCCTCTTCCAGGAGCAGAACCCGGGTAAGCACGCTGCGAGGCCGCCGAGCTCCCGGCATGCAGCGAGGCTGGTGATCCGCTGCATCAGCGCGAGGAGGCCTCGGCGTTAGCGCCAGTGTCTGAACCACGAACCGGGGCTGAAACTTCCTCCACTGTCGCTGTTGCCTTTGAGATGGTCACCTTATGAAACTCACGCCCCATGCCATACCCATAATCCTTATCGTGAACACGACACAAACCACAGTAAACATGAACACGACTGCTGCCTTCAGGTACTGTTGGAAATGCAGTAACAATATGGAGCACTTATATTGAGTTTTTTCTTTTCTACTTCTGTTTTTTTAATTTTTATATTTACTTGGTATAGCATTTAGTTTTTATGATAATAGCCTTACATTACTTTAACGTCATTGACCAACAGATGCACAGCTGCTCATTGTCAGGCCTGCAAACCAGGCCACAAAAGTTGAAGTTGGAAACCAGATAAAATTAGGGGACGGCAGGAAGTGGATGTATGAAGGTCAAATGTTAAAATGCATATTTGGTATTTGGTAGTTATAGATCATGTGCAGTAGTGGGGGCTGTTAGCCTTAGCAGGCTGACTCATACACTAGCAGCATGTTATGTAGCAACAACAGACAAGCCATGTACATATTATCTCTATAAAAAGTATCCATATCCATATCTAATTTAATGTGTTCACTCTTTAGCAGAAACAGTTCCCACACTTACCAGTTGAATCAGTTACATGCTTCATGTGTTGTCTGCCTTTCGTTCTGCTGCTATGTACCATGGGTCTAAAAAATATTTTTTTGTACTGATAATTTGTTTTTTTCTCATTGCGGTTGAATAAGTTGAAACTTACAAGGAGCACTTGAAGGCAGCAAAGTGGCTTTACTGACAAGATCCAGTAGAGGGAGATACATATCCATCTATCGTGTGTGTGTGTGTGTGTGAGAGAGAAAGTACAAGGAAACTAGAAAACAAACTTAAGTGTAACTGTGCGTGCATGTAGGCCTATTATTAAAAGAGAGAGCATCTAAAAATCCAGTGAAAGTGTCTACACACACACACACAAACACACACACACACACACAGAAAGAACCAGTTGTTCATGCGGGCCAGCAGTTTCCGACTAGTCTTTGTTTTCTGCGCAGGTGCCCAAAATGATTGAGCGAAAATGTGAAATTTGATCAGCAGACCAAAACATCATTAAGTCCCCGCGGTTCTCGGTGATTACAGGTCAGCGCCGTTTCCCCGTCGCTTTCCGTAGCGCTCGCTTGCACGCACGCGGCAGACACCTGCGCGCGGCCCCGCCCACCTGAAGTTCTCCCAACTAATTGTATTTATCAGTAATAAGCAGCGCAACGCTTGGTTATATGAAATTGTGCTCAGACAAGGAAATCTTTCCGGGACGTAGCATAGTAATTACGTGTGTCAGTTGTGATAATGCTTTTTACATCTGCGAGTCGAATGGAGCAGAATATTAATCTGATCCAGTGTGGAAGTCGTTAGCTGTTGGAGAATCTATTCACACACACACGCACACAAGTGAAGAAGAGTTAGAGACCAGGCTGTTTAGTAGGCCTACTCAATAATAAAGACATTTAACCAGGATAGCATGAGGAGGAGGAAGAAGGGGAAGAATTAAAAGAGTGAAGGTAGAAAGAAAGACAAAAGAAAGTCAGGAAAGGTAACAAAATGGGCTTAAATTTACAGCCAGTCCACATGATGTGCATAATTATCATGTGATCTGTCTCATGAAATTAGATTGTCACAAAGGGCCTATAACTGTCAGAAAAGAGACAAAGGCCTTCCTACATTCATCTAGATGTTTGCAAATCATAAAGAAAACAATCAAGCGAGACAGAAACTTAGTCGTCTGTGCCCTGCAGGCTCATGGATCAAGTTTGAATCTGGTTTCATACTTGCATATTTCCCACAAACACCAGTTTATCAGCGTTTTGAACCCAGTTCCAAACCCGCCTCCTGCAGTAAGGCTGCAGCGCAGGGCACTGAGATCCTGTCCGCTGTGTCGGTTAAGGGGATTTTACCAACCTGAGGAGGAGTTCACTTTCTACAGTAGCCTAATTGTCTTTTAATGTCAGTGGTGAGAGCTGTGGAGGACACTCCTGCTGAGAGTGTCTTACACATGTGATTCAGTGTCCTGGAGATGGTGTGTGAGCTGTAATTAACGTCTTCACTGAGCTCTTTCCTCTGTTGTGCCACTGAAAGGCACTGTTGTCCACTGTTGAACTCCCGGGTAACATGAGGAAGATGTCGTGGTGAACAAACGTCCAGAGTGTTGGAAGGCAGGCCACTGGTATATGAAGCCTGGTTCATCACTAATGAAGAGACAACTTCATTAAGAAGATGGACTGCATGGAACATCTGTTTTTTTATGGAGAAGGAAAATCACAGCTTTAACCCTCCTGTGGTCTTCTGGGCAACTCTAACCCATTTATGAAAACTTTCTACATCAGAGCTATGACAAAAGAACGTTGAAAAAGTGACAAATGTTGGAAAAAGATACAAAAATGCAGGAAAGCGATCAGAGAAAGGGTGAATTAATTGACAAAATTGACAAAAACATAATCAAAAAAACAAAAAAGAGAAAGAAATTGGAATTAAATCAAGAAAAGTGTAGAAAAAAATAAAATTTTCAACCTAGTAAAACACAAAGGTGCAGGTTGATGGGAAGACAACACAAAGGTTATGAAACTATGAAAATGGGATTTGGAAGTATGAAAATGAATATATATATATATATATATATATATATATATATATATATATATATATATATATATATATATATATATATATATATATATATATATATATATATACATAGTAGCTTTGACGTTCATGTAGGAATATTATAGTTCTCACAGTTTAACATGGGGGGGGGGGTTGAGCCCTCAAAAGGAGGTTAAAAGCTTAATGAGGGGGTCCCTAGACAATGAACAGCATAAAAAAGCAGAAACATGTTTTATCCCCATTTTATCTAAAATATTTCCTACCAAATATTTTATTAGAGTGTGAATTCTGGGTAAGAAATCTATGCATTTGATTGACAGTTGTGTGAGACTAAATCTGTCATAGTTTATTAAATCTCACCTTAAATGCTCACTTTAAAGTCAACTTTTGAGTGTCAACTATAGGGAGAGGTGGTGAATGAGTGAAAAAGGCAGTCACTTTGGAGGAAGCCTATGCTTATTTCCTTTCCTCATAATTTCCTTATCTTTGTTTTATCATGTACATGTGAAAATGTAATCAGAGAAGGAAAGATATGAAGCTATGTGCAACGTGCGTAACAGGGTCCCAAGTTCAGTAAATGGTCATTTCTTTGTTTCAAAGTTTGGGAAACATGGTAACATGATATTTCTCGATCAAAATACATAGCATAATACTTATTAATGTATTTGTGCACAACTTGTTTGTTGTTATTCCAACTTTACATATTCTAAATGGGCCACAGTAAAGCGATAATGGACTCAAACAAGCAGATTTTAGTTGTTCATTATCAGGTCTGTAAAAATAACTTGCTCGACTTTCCGCTGGAAAGGATGCTATGTTTAATCAGAAAATACGTTTTTTTGTTTGTAAATTTGAATATAATCTGGGCTACAGGTATTGGGGTTTTGGGTCTGCTGGCGGGGAGCCGCACACAATAGAACGCACAGGTGTTGACCAAAAAAAAAGAAGAAGAAGAGAGGAAAGTGGAAGGCAGAAAGTGATTTGAATTGTCATTGCAGAATGCATTTGGCATCTCAGCAATGGAAAGAGCTTTATATAGAGCCAAAAGGTTTTATGTAAAATTGATACATGGATATTTCCAAAAATTGTCTCTCCATTTCACAATTTAAAAAAAAGCAACACTAGTTGATCAAGAGTACAGATATCTTTGACTTGAGCGTGGGGTAATGAGAGGAATTAGCACAAATGCTTTAAGTAATAGTTCCTGATTTTTTTTTTTTTCACTCACAAATTATTTTTCAACTTGTTTTTGGATCTGTGCATATATTAAAAAATCTGCTGAAATTTATTATTCATCTGAGATGTGATTAATATGCAAAATTATGCAAATTAAGATGCAATTAGGCTCCAATTCTCTAGTGGAATTTTCCATTATAATTTAATACAAAGTAACAGAGTAATTGGTGTCACGTGTAATTACGGTTACTCAAGTGCACTTTCAGGCATGCAAATGATTTGCTATATGTTGGTTATCCTATGCAAATGCACCATGTGGTGTTTTAACAAGTCGAGGAACACCCAATGGGTGCTTGGCTACCCAGTGGGGTTGGAACAAGGTAAACACACCAGTGTGTCTATTTTTTTTTAAATGATGAGTTGGAGAACTTTCAGCGCTCAGATTATCACCGGTTAACACTTCCACATACTTTTTGTTTTTCCTTTTTTGAATTTTTGTGGAGAGGCACAGACTTGCATCCATCACCAATCAATTAAGAGAACTGTTTTGGACGAGACTTGGGACTCGTGTTTGAGGGAAAGGCGGTGGTTTCCAACGTGAAACTGTTGCTTCACTTGACACAAGTCCCTCAAAGTCTCAGACCACCTCCACCTTCGCCCCTCCTCCAGTCCCTCAGAGCTAGTGGTGTCTTCTTTACAACCGAGCCCTGTTTGATCCGTGACACTGCAAATGTCACGAGCAATCACAAAGCATTATGCACAGGGGACAATTACGCCTCAGCTCGGCGTGACAAACTTTGCAGTCCGCGGCCGGGCGGAGAGAAGAAAGCGATTATGTAATTGATATCTATTTAGATGGAATGAAAGTCCTGTAAACGCTCGGAGGGAAAAATGTCTCGCAGAGCAATTCCTTCTTGGGAGGCAAATTGATTTTAAATTGTTACATGGCTGGTTACATGTCCTGACATCTTGCTTTGCTCGCCGAGACACACACACACACACACACACACACACACACACACACACACACATACACACACACACACACACACACTCTCCCTTAAAACAGATACACTCACTTGTACACTTACACTTGCAGACACAAACCCTCTGCTATCTGTCTTGTTCATGATCAACGCTCTGAACAAAGACATCCTCCCTCCCTCCCTCCCTCCTCGTGCACCCCCACCTATCTTCTCTCTCTCTCTCTCTCTCTCTCTCCCTCTCTCTCTCTCTCTCTCTCTCCTCCCCGCCTCCACTCTGTGTGCCTGCCTGCTTGCACAACTCTCTCAAAGAACATAATCCCTCAACAAAATGGAAACACAAAGGAAACTTGAGCTCAATCCTATAAACGCGTGGACACAGCAGACAATGCCTCCTCCCACCCGTTTTGCCCATATCCCGTCCCCCTGCCTCCCCATAAATGCCCTGTGGCACAGATCAGGCTTTATCAACCCTCCCTTCCTCCTCCTCCTACATCCATCCATCCCTCCTTCCCTCTCCGATTAGTACCCCACCACCCCCACCTCTACCCCGCCTGTCTCGCTCCTGCTGCCAGCGTCTCCCATACCTCCACACGGACGGTTCTCAGACAGCAGGAGGCGGAAGGCCGTTTGATGGTTTGGCTCTTGTTTGCAGACATTTTCTTTCAGTTCTCACGTGTCTTTGCATTGAGACATGTGGGGAGCAGATACGAACGCAGAGATGACGGACAGGTAGATGTTCTCTCAAGTGAAGCACCAAACTTCCTGCAAATAGATTCCGCAATTTCCAGTCAGTATGAGTGTCTTTTGAGATGTCCTCTCTTTGCGCCAATCACAAGCACTTTTACATTCTTGTCTTTAGATTGTTTTGTTGAGGATTTTGTCTATAGAAGGCGCACACCGCACAGCCACAACGATAAATAACAAAGTCCTCCTAATTACATGACAAATCCCTTTGTTTGTCCAGGCTTTCTAGAACGACACATCTTCTGATCTAACTCCACTATCAGCAAGACATCGATTGTCAGCACCTTCCAACCCGGACCCTATCTGACCTTGGTCCAGTATTAAGCAAGCTCTCTACAGTCAGCAGCGACAAAACAAGCGAAATGTAATGTAAGTCAATAGGGAAATTGTTCAGCTTGTGTTTACATCTACAAAAGTGCTTGTTTTGCCACTGATAGGCTCGGATTAATATGCTAAGTGACTGACAACATTATGGTAAGGATCCTTTCAGAGATAGACCTTTAAAACCTCTTTGAGACCTTAAGTCGCTACGCTAAACCCACCAGACTTCATTAAAAAATGCAATACGTTTAGCGTGTTAAAAGCCAACATATACATCTGTAAATTATGTGTTTATTTTAACCAAAACTGCAGTTGTGATGGTTGGAAAAGTGAAAAAGACGACCCCAAACGGCTTTTCTCAGTTTAATTTAGTTTCTGTCGACACTGAAGTGTATTTTACGATGCTAAAATTATTGCTTATTTACATGAGTAAAGAGACATGAGTCTGGTGGGATTAGCAAACACAAATTTTCATATGTTTTTATGTTAAAAAAAGGATTTTACTCTTTAACAGAAAGGTTGACCTCCTTAGAAATCCTTTCCATAATGTTGTCAGACACTTACAATATTAATCTGAGCCTGTCAGGGGAAAAACGAGCGTCTTGCCACTTTTGTGAAGATAAATACTAGCTGGACAATCACCCTATTAACTTACAATGTAGCTTGTTTCGCTGCTGCTGACTGGAGAGATCTCGCTTCATACTGAACCAATGTTAAAAGAAATTGTTCCCGTCAGTCACATAGACACAAAAACATAGAAAAATAGGGTCCAGGTTGAAAAAAGCAGTAGTTACATCTTGGTTTAGTTTGTATCTGCAACTTGGTTAAATTTAAGGAAAGATCATGGTTTGGGTTTATTGTTTACTTTGTTTAGGTTAGGGGAGCTTTGTCGTCTTGGTAAGCAATGATAAACTCATGGTTGAGGTCATGCTCGTGGTCATGCTTTAAAAAAAAAGCTGCTTGACAGTCAGTAGTTAACAGGAAATGAACAGCGGCCTGCAACATTTTTTTGACCCAGTCATGCACACGGACCCCCTCCCAACATGGACTTTGTTGCTCTATACCAACGTTCTGACTTCCTTCTTTGCTCCTGTCAAAATTACTGCTGCCTCTAGGCTTTGTTATGTTAACGTTGACACGTCATTTTGGGGCACTTGCCGACCGATGTCGTCGTTCTTCTAAGCAGTGTCATGATAACCCAGTTCTTCCTCTTTTTTTAATCCCGAACAAAGGTTGCTGTTAACACCCTAGACTGTAAAAAAAAGATGGATGACATCACTTCTTGTGTGACAGTTCATCCAGGAAAGACATAAGAGACATAAGAGTTTTCTACACTGGGTAGAAAATTTGTCGCACATTGGTCAGCAAAAAAGAGCATCAAAACAAAGTTATCTGTACGAAAATGTTTATTTGTAACTTTAAAATGAAACATCCTTCACCTTCGGTTTACTTTTAATCAGAATCAGAACACTGAACTCTGCAGTCGCTTCGTGCCAAAAATATTAAATTACAATGATGCACGCAGGAAATATGTGAGCTGAAGATGGCTTGTGGCTTTGGCAATGTAGGTCAGTGTCTGTTTCCACCTTTGAGATAGCTGTTTTGCTCCCGTTTGTTATTAGAGCTCATCCACGCCAGCACCAGCTGATGCCCAGCGTTCTCCGAAGAGTGACTCCTGCTCGGAGCCGCGGCGGCGCCGGAGAGGGAGCCCCCTGGAGGTGGTAGTGAGGTGGGTGAGGTTTTATCTATTCTCTAATCTGGTTGTCGGTGGGAGGAGGGGATGTTGGGGAGTTGTTTGGCATCAGTACCGGGACTCTCTGTTACTGTGTGGTCTTCGGAGAACCACTTACCGCCCACGCGCTTTCTTCCAGTCCCAGGCTCGGGAAGGTGAGGCACACTCTCTCCCTCCTTAAACCCCCCCCCCCCCCCCCCCCCCAGCCTGCTGATTAAATCAGCCCCACTCAGGGCAAAGCGCAAAAACAGAGGCAAAGTAGGCCGCCTTCACTCGCTGTCACAGGAAGAGGAAGTGCCCTGGTGTACCTCCACCTGTGCCTGGTGCCTCGCTGGTGCTGCCGCTACAACCCGTAACACAGCTGTAGACGAGACAGAGAGCGTGTAAGATCAGAGAGCAACGAGGCTCACATGTTGCGTTTCCTGTCACTGCGACTGTGTCGAGTGACCGTCTGAGGCCTCAGAACAAAAGAGATACAGAGAAGATGGCTCATTTCTGTCTTAACTGAAATTACTTACCACTTTCTGAAAGTACCAGCATGATTCTGTGTTCATTACACTGAAATAGCACTCATTTGCGTCTAAAACTGTAATTTACATTCTGTCTTACTTCAAATATTCTCTCCTAAAGCAACAGCTTTTAGAAGAACAAAAGGAACAGTCAAACACCATGAGTGGATAACCTCATTTGGATTGAGAAAGAATAAAAGTCAGGTAAGTTGTTCTCACATGTGGCTCAATAATTAGCCTGAATCAATTTGGAAATTTATCAACTAAAGTAGTGGAAAGAAAAACAGGTGGGGATTATTATGTACATTTCCCCACATTTAACATCCCAGTGAACAAATCCCACAAACATCAGAGATCTGGGATGGCGAGTCCTTCTCTATAAATTCTATAAATGTCTGGTCCCTTTTCATGGATTACTGTCATTTGCCATCCGCTATTGTGAGCGACTGCCAGACTGGCTTGCCATTTCTGGGCCTGTGTTTCCAACCTTGAAATATTTGCCAAATGAATATTTGAAGCTGTAATTAAATTTATCCCACCTCTACACCTTCTGTAAGACGGCCACCTTGCACATTTCTCACATGCCATATTTCAGCTATTTTTTTTTTGTGAGAGAGAAAAAAAACAGAGCTTGGTGCCATTTTTTTTTATGATTTTGGAATGAGGATGTTTTTACTGGAATAAATCTGATTTCATTTCAGGACATTCATAATGGTCCTGCTTCCGTATTCAGGCGTAAATACATATCGCGTGGCGGGAGGAGACTTCACAGCTGTCATCGGCTTCATAAACAAACTTCACAAAATGTCTGTAAATGTGTTTTAAAAAATAGATGATGAAATTATTGCAGAATTTAATACAATAATCAGGCGCTGCTCTTGACAAACAAGTTACTATTTCCAGACAGCCAAGAGAAGGCGCTTAAAATCAGCATAAATGTGTCCACATGCAGTAGCAGAACTCTTCTCGTTAACATAGTGACATATCTGCTGTGGGTGTGTTTTATTTTTTCTCTCACATGTTAAAGGTAATCCAAAAAACTGTATTGTTTAATTGTGTAAAGGAGGGTACAAGTATATATATAAGATGCTTCAGCTGTACACCCTGAGACAGGAAACAATGCATTTGATTAATTTATACCAAACAATGTACCCTCGACTCTTTTTAGTTTTCACTTTCTTCTTTTATACTCGTACACAGTAAAAATCAAAAACACATTTCAGCTAATTCACAAGATGTTACCTTATTATTCCAAATCATTTCTTTAGACTGTAGTAACAAGGATTTTGTCAAGCACTGAATTGAGAAATCTCTTATACATTTAGTTTTTATTATGTATTTTGTATTTTTTCACTTATTTCAGACAGTTGATGTCTCAGTTTGGAGTGAAACTCTCCACACACTCCCAGTTGTCTCCTTCCAATCAGAGGATCTTAAGACTGACGTAACCCATCCTCGCCCTCCCTCTGAATCTTGTTAGTTACACTTTAAAGGAGCCCACTACTCATAATTAAAATCTCCAAGCCTCCCAATCATTACCCCTGGTTCCCCTGCACTTTTGGATTGCACTTGTGGTGACATAATTCATTAGTGTTTGTCCAAAGAAATGATTTAAAGTCTTTAAAGTGCTCCTCCATGCAGAATAGCTATTAAAGCAGCCATATGCACATATGCTTGGAGCGTTAAACGGTTTGTTGAAGTCAGTCGGGGTACAAGCGATGATAAACATAAATTATGACTAATACACTGCACCAGTGGCTTTTTCGAAAATAAAAAATTACTGACACAGGGAAACCACTTTGGATCGGCTGCCGCAGCGCCGCAGCCCCCCTCATCTCTGTGTACTGAAGCGAGGATGTAGGAAGCACACCACGAAAGGCTCGGGCATCACCTTGAATATTCAGATGGGTAAGCTAATCGTTTCTGCCTGGATACACCATTGTGATTACCTGGCTCCTTTGGCATCACTTCTGAGCTCTCTCAAGGCGATGCAGAGTGCCTTTTGTTTTCATTTGGTTCTATTAAAAAAGTTTAGGCCACACAACGCAACTTATCACTGGAGTTCACACCACAGATTTCAGACCAGTAAATGTTACTACTGCACCCCCAGTGCAGAGTGCGTCTCAAATGACAAAAGAGAAAAATGGTTTCACCACCTAACAGCTGGTGAAAATGAGCAGAATTTTTAGGGACTTTTACACCAACGCTGTCACTCTGCGCATGTTACTATGAGTGCGTGGCTCTTTGATTTCTGTCCTACATAACAGATAAAAACATAAAGACAACTTCTAAATCAAAAACTACGTAACTCCATCTCATCGTTTCGGGTGTTTTCATTGACTATGTCAATGAAAACGTAGTAGCTAAGCCATGCTTCTCATTTTTCTGAATGTATACTAACATACTATATACTATACATACTAAAATAACTAAAATATGCATAGTACAAAACATGCAGGATGTTAAAACATCCTCTAATGTTAATCAGGGCTGGCATAATCAGCGGATTTATTGAATAAGCAAAAGACAGAAAATTGATCGGCAGTTATTTTGCTAATCAAATAATTATTCCATTCGTTTTTTAGGACAAAAATTGGAAAGTTTTGGGTTCCACCCTCTCAAGTGGTGTTTTTCTTTGTCATATATGACAGTTACCTGATTATTTGAGGATTTGGACCGTTGGTCGGACAAAACAATTCATCATCTAAGTCTCCAGGAAATAAGTTCTATGTTTCAGTATTTGTTGACATTTTATAGACCCAGTAATGAATGGTTAATGGAGTCTTACTTTTTGTTTTCTTTCTTAGCACTTTCTCAGCACCTTCATCAGCAAACTGCTGCTGATTATGGTTTTCATTCAAATTTAATGTTGACCCGTCTTGCTGCTCCAGCACTCACACCTGCACCGTGACAGCCTCCAGTTCACGGTGATCACGGCCAGATGTATTAGCATACATCCTACATTCATCACTTTCTTTCCCCTTTGTGTTTCTCCTTTTAAGGGAACTGCAGGAATTATTAGCAGCTTAGCAGCAAGAGGCCCCTAAGTAGCTCTCAGGGTGTAAGCCTCTCTCCCAAGTCAAGGCCAACAGCACTCACTCCATTCAGTGATGATGTATGTGTCAGCAGGGACATGCAATGATCCGTCACTTCTCCATGCTAAATGATCATTTTCTTTCTTACACTCTGTCTTCACTCAATGTAAATCCACTCCCCTAAAAAAAACTCCCATCAAATATTAACATGCTGTCGAACAATAGTCCTCAGAAAGCATGACTCAGCATATGATTCCCAATTCCATGCACACAACAGGGGATTGTTTTGAGGATCTGTGTGTGTGTGTGTGTGTGTGTGTGTGTGTGTGTGTGTGTGTGTGTGTTTGTTAGGGTGGGTGGAGGGGAGCCTCTGTTAGCACCCACATTCCCATCCAACAAAATTCCAAACCCCCGGCATCAGTACAGAGCTTAGGATCTGTGGGAAAGCCGAGGCGAGTAGCGAAGCGGTGGAGCACCTCGCCCGAGTCTCCAAACGGCCTGATTTGGGAACGCCGTGAAATCCGTGGCACCTCTCCTGGCTTCCTGGCTGAACGGCTGCCATATCTTGTGATGGACTGAGGCAGGAGTGAGGGAAGCAGCCAGGGATGAATACAGCTTAATCTTTACCCGGGCCACATGTGTGTGCATGATAACATGGTTGCTTTCTTCCTGTGCAGGGTTATTCTCCGCCAGCTGCCAGGTTAGCTGTCTCGCACAGCCGTGTTTCACTGCGATATTTGCCCGCTGTAAAAAGAACTATTGCACCTAAGGTGGGGGCTAATGCATGTTTTTGGAATTGGCGGTAATTCCTGACACATTTCGAGAGACAGATAGGGTGTCTTATAGCAAATGACAATATATGTAAAGACACCTAGTCCCCCCACTCCCACCCTTTTAGTTCCTAATATTTTATTTGTAAGGAGCCTCCTTACGCTGGGGATAGATGTTATTTTTATAATTAAATGGCAGCATTGTGATCAAAAGCAGCTAGACGTGCAGCAAAATACCTAAACACACATTCAAAGGTCGGGCCGTGGGTCTGCAGAATTAAGGAAAATGCTATTTTTGCGACATACAGTAACACCACACCAGGTCCTTATATCCGTATAAATATAAACCTGAGTGTGTCTGCGCTTTATCAAACTTCTGATTATATAGATGCACAATTTCCCCATTTTTATTTTGGTGAACTCATACAACATTCAACAACACTAAAGCAGCAGTCTGTTCTTTTTCTTTCAACCCTTCAGAATGTCTGAATGTATGTCTGTGTGTGTGTGTGTGTGTGTGTGTGTGTGTGTGTGTGTGTGTTATACATGCAGGTGGTCTTCACTCCATACATTTTTTCCATCATCTACACAGACATTAGTACAATCACTCCCGCAGCTTGGTGAAAATCTCCGTCCTTTTTCTCCTTCTCGCATAAACTTTCTCCCCCTCCACTCATCTGCCCGGCGACGCAAAGCCCATTTATTATGATTGCATTACCATAAATGATTTTATAACATCTGCTTGTCAATAATTATCGTAGAAATTCCCTTCCCCTTTGACCCGAGCGCTGAATGAACCCCAGGTGGAAGGCACTGTCGGGCTAATGAGTAGCGCCACGCTAGCACATTGTCCCCACGTCAGTGCACACAGCCACCCAGCCGCTTCAATTAAAGCCTGCACACGCCTAAATATTAGCCCAAAATGGAGGAATCATGCACTAATTGAAAACATTGCATTCAAGAAGAGAGGCTGTAAGTAAACTGTAAGGATATACTGTATAATGTCCTAAAGGAAGCACACGTGCTTGTTTCTCCTCTTCCAGGAGAATATGGAAGGAGTATGTTGCATGTTACCACACCAGCAGCGTTGATGTGGACGAGAGCAGGTGGAAGACATTTTGACAATTTCTGAAGAAGTATCACGACTTCAGATTCAGACAACTTTATTAGTCACCAAGGGCCAATTAAGTTTTACAGCTAATCCACCCATTAAGAGTTAACGTTTAAAGTGCATCAGCAAACAATGTATGTAATGTAAAAAAATAAATAAAATTAAAAGTACATAAATACTTCACCCTGTATACAGATGCTTCTCTCTCCCATAACACACACACACACACACACACACACACACACACATATACACTGCATTCACATTCACCTGCCAGTGACGGAACAGAGCAGCGAAAAGTAGTGTCGTAGTTATGTGTATTCATTCAACAGTCTTGTAGATTTTCAGCGGTACAAGAACACCTGAGCAAAAATGAGAGATCTCTAATTAAAAACAAAATCATATTGCGAAGGGAAACAACAAAAATGTCCTTTCATATGCTCTTAACTATACAAATTAATGGCTAACATACTGCCTATAAATGCTAAATAAGGAGGTTAAAATGTAGTGTTTTTAGTTACATTTCAGGTTGACAGTGTGTAGGAGTGTACTACGTCTTTTCCATATTTCCATCATTTACGCACCTGTCTAACAGGTGTGCTTTAGGTTATTTCAAAATGTACTTTTTTTTTTTTTTTTACAAAGAAAACATGTAATAGTTATTCTCATTAATAGAAAAAAAGGAGTAACAATACTAGATAATAATAATAATAATTATACTAGAGATTGATTCAAATGCTTTTCAAAATACCCCTTTTACCAAATGTGTATTTTGGTGCACCTTTGAGGGGCTTTGCCAACATAACAAAAGTTATTCTCAGATAAAATAAATTACAGTAACATCAGTTAATAAAATTCACTCTTTTAAAAAACTGCATATCTCAGACCACACCAAACAAATCATCCTCACACAATGATAGCGACTCTCTAATAACAAAATCAAAACAAATACACCGCACGATCGATTCAATGCCACACGCTCACTTTCCAAACCATTATTCAAGTGCTCAAAGACGCTGCTCCAAGTGCATCAATCTATTTCACCAGTCTTTTCCTCCCTGAACACCAGTCTAGATGCTCCAAAGCAGACCCAACTGCAGTGTCAGATGCAGTCCTAATTGAAAAGTTAATTAACTTTTTCAAGTCATCAGCTGTCATTCCGGCAACTCAGACTCCAGCCCGGCCCCCGAGACCGGCTTTATATCAGTCTTAACGGCTGGGGACCCACTGCCGGGCTACATGGGAACATTTGGTCATTGAAAGTACCATTTATAGAGTATTGTTTAATTAAAGTCAAATTAAGAGAACTGTATGCAGAATTTAATTTCTGGTATGAATTATTGTCGAAAACAGAGTGCAACTCAGATAATCAAACTTTTCATTATCCTCTTCTCCCTCCTGAGGTGCCTCCGCTGTTTTTTTGTTGACAACTCCCAGAGCATAAATGAGAGGAAGCTACCCACAATGCACTGCATATCTACATGTTTTTTCTCATACATCAACTTCCTTCTATCGAACCTTTTTTTTGTTTTTAACAAACAAAAGCTTCTACTTGAATCCCCGTCTGGAGCAGATATCCGTCTCAAAAGTGTTGCTTTAAGTGTGATATTTGAAATTCCCCAGATATTCTGAGGACTAAAAGATTTGTCAGAAACAGTTTGTTCACCATTGATATCTGATCATAGAATGTAAAATTATAAATTTTGAGACGTAGTGTACGTGCTCTGAACATTGTAAAGTGAGAACATTTTTAAAAAGGTGTATCTTAGAGTGTATCTAAAACAGCGAGGACATTTTGGAAAGTAAAGAGGAAGTACATTTTCAGAAAGTGAGAACATTTTTGAAAAATGACATTTATGGGACATTTAGGAAACTGAGGACATTTTCGAGAAGTAACAGCGTTTTTGTAAAGTGAAGACTTTTTGGTGAAGTGAGGATATTTAAAAAAAGTTAGGACATTTTTTAAAGTGAGACCATTTGTGAAAAGGGAAGACATTTTTGGAGAACTGAGGATTTTTTGTAAAGTCAGGACGTTTTGCAGAAGTGAGGACGTGTTTGTATAGTAGGGGCCTTTTGGTGAAGTGAGGACGTGTTTGTAAAGTAGGGGCCTTTTGGTGAAGTGAGGACGTGTTGGTAAAG
>NC_048412.1:24753302-24754062 GCF_013103735.1 Etheostoma cragini | reverse complement strand
TGTTGGTAAAGTAGGGGCCTTTTGGTGACGTGAGGACGTGTTCGTTAAGTAAGGGCCTTCTGGAGAAGTGAGGACGTGTTCGTTAAGTAGGGGCCTTTTGGTGAAGAGAGGACATCCTTGTTGGATGGTGACATTTTCTTGAGGTGAGAGCAGTTTTTTTACAAAGGGACCACTTTGGAAACGGGATTACAGTTTTGAGAAGTGAGGATGTTTTCGAGCAGTGAGAACATTTTACAAACAACAGAAGCTTTCATTCTCCTTTTCCCCCAAACGGACTGTTTTTAGTGCTGACTTCTCCTTTATATTGTCAAAGTCAGCGGGGCATGATTTAAAAGTCGTCTCATTTAGAGCTTCTGGAGATGGATCCTCCCGTGTTGTTTCTGGGGGTCAGCGCAGGTTTAATTGATTCTCCTCCCTCCATCTCTTATTAAGGCCACAGCGCCTCTCCATGGGAACTGCTAATTGGCCCTCCCCTGTGGCCACTTGGAGAAGCAGGCAGACGTGGCACAATAGACACTTCCGCCGGTCCACAGGGACGACAGCAGATAAGAGATTCGCACCGACTATGCAGCTCTGTGGATCTGCTTCTTTAGGGTCTGATGTCTCCCTCCTCCACCATCTGGACCCCAGATTTACAGATGTACCGATAGAGACCTGAGAGACTCAATGTGATTTTTTAGAAGATAACTCTTCTGTATGTTCAGACTGGTGTGTGTGTGTGTGTGTGTGTGTGTGTGTGTGTGTGTGTGTGTGTGTGTGT
>NC_048412.1:24670248-24753233 GCF_013103735.1 Etheostoma cragini | reverse complement strand
GACCAGGTTGAGTTTTGAAGACTTAAGAGGTGATATTTGGAAACCGAATATACTCAGTTTCCACATAAAAGGAGGGCATTTTCGGAAAGTGAGGACACTTTTTCAACAATAGAAGATTTTCCAAAAGTGAGTAAGTTTTAAGAAAAGTGAGGACACTTTGGGAAAATTGAGGACCTCAGCGAAAGATCATTTTGAAAAGTTGGGAAGTTTTCGAACAAGGAGGACATTTGTGCAAAGGGCTGCCATTTGTGGGGAGAATATGTAGTGTATTTTGGAAAGTGAGGACATTTTAAGAGTGTGCTGATTGTTTTTAAAAGTCCTTCGTTTTTTTTTTAAAGTGCATTTGTTTTAGAATTAAAAAACAACGACATACAAAGTGAAGTTTAGGTTAAAGTTTGAGGCTAGAGAATGCATTATGCCAGAGGAAAAATGAGAAAGAGAGAGCGAACAACAGAGACAGACAGATACAGTACAGAGGGAAAGTGTGGGAGTATATGGGAGAATTTAAAGGTTGTTTGTGTGTTGTGGGCATGGCGCGTGTGTGTGTGTGTGTGTGTGTGTGTGTGTGTGTGTGTGTGTGTAGGCGAGTGACAGTGAGGTGTCATTAAGAGGCAGTGGCAGTCATGGGTTCAGTGTGTGTGTGTGTGTGTTAGCAAGTAAGTTAAAGTCTTTTTTCATTTAGGTCTGAGTGTTTTTATATATATTATTATATGGAGGAAGAAGGAGTTGCAACTCAGTACATGCGTGTTTGCACTGGCAAATACAAATGCCCAAAATTCAAGTGTCTGCAAGTGTATTTGGCATTTATGTGATAGGATATTGGCATGTGTGTGATGTGTCACTGACCTTGATGTTTGTTACTCAGAAGTGAGCATGAGCAGACTTTAACCTCAGCTCTTCTTCTTTTCTCGCTTTCCTTCAACCACAAAGATACAGAAGATGTTCCGTTTATTCCCTATCAAACTGAAGCCTGTGCATCCTGTCTGCGCTCAATATAAATTCTGCCCATTTCCTCGAATATGACATTTAAATCTTTTTATGTAAACTTTTGTAAGAGCTGGAAGGCAGTGCGGGATTTTTTTTTTGTGCCTCTGGTCAAACTGATTTTCTTTTCACACTTTTTTTTAGATAAACCTCAGCAACAATGCAACACCTAGAAAGAAAAAAGGTTTCATATGCACATCTTGAGATATTCTCACGGTGCCGAGAGGCTGAGGATGCATAATTTTTACAGTTACTTGAATAATATCAAAACATTCACACCATTGTGACTCAACTAGTGCCCGCAGCTAAAACTGTCTTTCAGTCTCTTTGTTGTGGCATGTTTTTAATGAAATGCCCCAAATTTACCTGAAGCATTGTCACCACTTTCTCAGTTTCGTTTTGTGTAGACCATCAAACGGAAATCAACCGGGAATAAAGGTTTTCCACTGTCTGCTTTTTACATCTTTCATTATTAATAATAATAATAATACAACTTGGTTCATTGCAGTTTAATTACAAATGTGAACAATGTCAGAGCAAAGGGTGCCAAAGGGATCTTGTCTGCAGAAATCATTTCAAAAGATATTGAGCAAGGAAACATCATGTGCAAAAAAAGAAAAAATTCATAACAAAACTCCCCAGTCATAATGGTTGTAAAACCACAGCTAAGTTATAACTGTGCAGGAAGAGTGGAATTGAAAATGAATCAGGCGTGAAGTTTCTCAGCGTGAGTACAGAGAAATCACAGTGGATTCCAGAGAGAGCCCGGGAGTCAGGATTACCGTTTGAAGGCTAAATGGTGTTATCGGTTCTGATTAAGGAGCATGTACGTGGTACTCGCTCCACCTCTGAGACAGCCATGGATGTCAATAGGGCTAATTGGCTCATTAGAACAGGTATTTAACTGTGCTATAATCATTCTGTGTCATCACTTAAGCCCTGGTGGAGCATTAGGGGCTCTGGCGATTGAATACACCCCTAAACCATACAGTGCAAGAGGCTTGTCTGACAGGAAGAGTGCATGGCGGCTCATGATATCTTCTGCTGTGTGGATTTCCAGCTTTCTTCTTTTATTTTTTAAAGTGAATTTGACTTTCCAGCAAATATATGAAAGGAAGAACCTAACATTAGACTTGTTTTTAATTGGATGGTCTAGTTCTTGTATCCGCCCCATCCGTATAAAACCTGGATCTGCTGCAGCTACACAGCTATTTTCAGTGTACAGTCAAAAGTAGTATAAATATGACTTATTAAAACGTACAAAGACTAGACACCCCACATACAACACTGGATTTCCCCCAAAAATTTAAATCTTGACATTCATGAGAAAAGAAAATGTTGAACTACTATTAGTTGAACTTAGTAATTACAGTGTAAGGCAATGGACAGGTGCAGCGCGATTAGAAATCAATCACAAGTCAAGCTCTAAAACTTAAGTTTGCAAAAGAATCTTGCATTTGACTTTTAGTAATCTGTAATTAAAAAAACATGATTCTTGTTTCATGGAAAAGAGAGAGAGCTACGGAGAGGTGGACAACGCGGATGGTTTACAGAATGAGAAAACTTGTGTGTTCAGAGTAAATAAGTCACTCTGTCAGTCCCAGCCCAACACACTTTTTAAAATCATGATTTAATCTCCTGACTGTCAACAGTAACTCGTCTGTTTTTAGACTTCTTTTATTGGATTGTCTAGTTTGCGTATCTCCGTCACCAGTGTGCTAAATACAGAACGTGATGATGATGTTCACCTGTCGTACACAATGAATCTCTAACGCCAGGAACAGAGTTTAAGAGTATCAAAACCTACAAAGACTTGACACCTATTATACAACAAAGGTTTTACCCAAAAACGTTTAATATTGACGGTCACACATTTTGAACAACTAAGTGATTACAGTGGATGGCACTGAACAACAGGTGAAGCACAATTAGAAATCAAGCACAAGTCAAGCTCCCAAACTTTGTTGTAACAATGATTCTCGCATTTGATTTTTAGAATATCTGTAAAAAGAAAAAATAAGTTTAGTTCTTGTTTTGCTTTGCATGGATAAGCAAAAAAAAGGTAAGGAGAGGGAGGACAACACAGATAGTTTCCAGTATGAGAAAATATGTGCGTTTTTATTAAATCTACTTATATTGTACACAGTTGATCCAAAGTGCAATACAGGTAAGTGATGAACATTAAAACGCATATAGTAGAAAACAATAAACACCTCCATGGTCAAATTAAAGGTCAACACAGGATCTGAAGAACCCAAACCTGACCCGGGATCTCAGTCAAACCGGCCCAATTAGACTTATAGGCTTTCCTGCCATAGTCTCAGATCTGTCAATATGTCTAAAAGCAGAGTGGATCTGAATGGATCCGAGTGGACTTAATGTCAGCTGTGATCATCTGGATCATCATGATTACCGCAGAAGAAGATATTTTGTGAAATCAGTAGCTAGTCTGACAGAAATCATGCACCAAGATGACATTTGTCTTTTGGAATTTGATTCACAAAATTGGTCATATTATGATTGTCTTCTATCCATTGTCCAGTTGACTACTTTAATATATTTGTTGGTGCAGGAGGTAAAAACAGAACTTTCTGTTATTCTTTTAAATTGGGGTTGGAAGCATATCAATTTATAATTTTTGGAAATTTCTTCTACTACTTTGCACCTGTTCATAAGAAAGTATTATTATTATTATATTGTTGGTTAGTCAGGAGTGCATCATGCGGCTCTGTTGGGGTCTGTTCGGGTCGATTGTTCTTTGGATCAGGTCTAACTATCCTCCGGTCTCCTGCTATTTGCGTCTCTAAATAAAAAGTATTTACGCACAGCACTTTTTATTAGTATTTTATCTTGCGTCTTTATCATACTTTATTGTCTTTATTCAGTTCTTGTTTAGGTGGACTGTAGAAACCGAATCGCCATTCAGGCATAATCAAAGCTGTTTGTAGAAACTTGGATACAGTTCAAAGTCATTGAGTAGGGGTGTCATGGCCCAGTGTTTAAGACTCATGCTATATGACTGCAACGTCTCCAGTTCCATTCCATGAACCTTTTGTGGCATGTTATATCGATCTCTGTCTCTCTCTCTCTCGTGCGCCCTCTTTCCCCATATTTCCTGTCTAAATCTTACCTTGCACGGCATCTGTATTCTTGCGATATTACAAGATCACGCTTCAAGTGACGCACTTGTGTCCGAGCAGCAGTGGACCGAACCAATTGGCGTCTGGTGAGATGGTATTGGCAGCTATGGACGAGGTTAGGGTGTGTTTGACCGCCGCAACAGTTCAAAACAACAGTGGCAGACTTGATGGACGGATGGTTCATCCAATACGCCAGGTAATTTTTGAAAGTGCCTGCCCTTTCCCAAACAGTTTTCAATGACGGCTTCTCAGATGGTTAACAAACCATCTGGCGCGTCAGTTTAGTCTATATCTACACTTGCCTGATTTTAATGAGGAAGCACTGTCATCTGATCATAACTGTAATTGTACCAAACAGTGTAGCATGTGTTCGCCCTTCATTTCAAATAGAGGCAGATGATGTGGGTACATGAAATTGGGATCTGCAAAAACAGTCCAAATGATTTTATCACAAGGACTGCACTGAACATAACAGCCTTTTGGAGTTCTAATGTTCTTAATCAAAGTCAAATGAACAAAAAATGATACAGAAAAATAAATCTGAAAAGTTAGTTTGTTTTCCCATTTTGACAGTTCCACACATCCGTTGGAAGCTTGTGCCATCACTGCCAATGTCTTTGCTTGAAAGGGGGGGGGGGGGGGGGGGGGGGGGGGGATGGTTGTTTGTGTCCTGAGGGCTCGCGGAAGCTGGCATGGTGCTGACCATGCCGCCGTTTTCTCTGAAAGGAATGTCTGGTGTGGCATCAGTCACTGCTGGCATTCTGGAGATGGTCTGCCAGTCCCTCATCATTGTGCCACTGTTGCACAAACACACACACACATGCACAAAACATAAACTCGTCACACTCAGCTCCCACCCTGTGCATGGCAGTGATAGGCAGAGGACGAAGACCGCACATCCTTATCGACGCCAATCCAGATGAACCTACAGACACGCTTCCCCAGCACCCCAGACCCACTCGCTGCACAGTTGGCCACCATTAGCCATCCTTTAGCTATGACAGACCTAAGGCTAAGGGGAGGGGGTGCACCATTGCCAAGGTGCACCCCAGATTTGCTAAATTTCCCAGGGCTACACGGCCTCTAGGCGTACTGGCCCATGGAGACATAAGCCCCGGCCTCCCTGGAGGCTCTCGGCCAACCAAGACGCTTGGCATGGACCAAACCGCCCAATGGGAGCCGTCCAAGAGCCGTGGATGGCTATGATATGTTTCCACCGAGGGCAATTTAATCATGTGGAATTTCGATGAATGAAAGGAATGTGTTTTGCTGGGGGTGGACTGAATGAGAGCAAGTCAGGTTGCTGCTTTCACACATTACCCTTTCTCTATTCAGAAACAAGAGGATACTTCATCTAAATGAGAGTGAATTTGAGGCTCAAACATGAGGATTTTAATAAACAAAGTTACCCAATATGAAAGGCATTAAGTTTTATTCTCCTAAATGACAATAAAATGATTTTCCCAGTTGTGTAGTATATGGATATACATATATACCCTATATATAGTAAATGCAGTTACCAAAATTCTACGGGAGCATCTCTTTCTATCCAGGTCAACTGTTTCTTAAGTAAAGAGTAGTTCCTGAACAAACCTTTGACTGTGTGTTTAATGGCACCATCATACATAGCAACATAACTCAAAAGGTATTGTTATTTTTTTAAACTAAAATAATATAAAATCTGCATATCATCTTATACTGAAACCGGTGTCACTGCTCATTGATGTTGACTGAGCAAAAGCCTGATTATGTTTAGAGACTTAAAAAAAAATATATTATCCATCCAAGGTGACTACAGGATGGTTAATCTTAATGTTAGGTAAAACCCTTTTTATAGGAAAAACTAACTTTATGCTGTACTACACGGGTAAAAAACCGGGTGACCACCACAACCTGCAAGATGACGGCTATGTGACAGACTGAGACAGCCAAATGACTTTTTGGTAGTACTACTTTTACTGCAAAATATTTGCTTGAATATATGTATATCACACTTAACCTCTAATTAATCAGATTTTGAAAACCACATTTGACGAAGAAGTTACTCTCTGTGTTTAAGTTTTGTGAATATTCCCTCAAACTTAAATGTGTGCGTCTTACTTCCAGCAGCTCTGTTGAGAGTGTCTATCTGTAGAAATTGTAGTTAATAAAGAGGACACAGCTCAATGCTGTTGTAGTGAAAAGACAACAAACTTAATCAATTCCAACTGAAATGTGTTTATTGTAACATAAGAACTCTCAAAAAAGGCATTATCAAACCCACATTGTAAGAGCTCACATAGCCCATAGTGCTTTGTAAACATGCTACCAGACTAACCTCAGTTCTACGAGTAAAGTCTACGTGCATGAACGTGGCAGTGAGCGTTGTCATCTGATGTACATTGTGTGCTGTTGAATTGTCCAGTATGAGCAGAACTCTCTCTTTTACAATTTGTTAAGAATGTCATATTGTCAAATACATTACTAAAAGATGGCACACACCAAAACACAATCTCAATCAAAGGGTTAAAGGCACACTGATGAAGGATCACGATCATTTTTAAACTAGACGTGTTGTTTTTTTAATTCGCTCTGACTGCTCTGCCTTGATGGTTTTGATTAATACGGCCAGGAAATGTTTGTGAGCAAGACATATATTGCGATTCATCTGCAAAATAATCCAATCATTACCAACTAATGACAGGGGGGGGTGAAAAATGATGCGAGCCCGCAGTGGCTCCCCAACATGCATCAGGGCCCCACCGACGCAGAGCATTGGAGGCCCCACCTGTCACAACGATGCAGTAATTGCATTGTGGGCTCTCTCCTCTCTTCGGCGCTCGCTCCTCTCTTCCCCATCCACCGCCGTTCAGCTGCGAAGACAATGCTCGTCTTAATGAAGCCGTCTGACGAGGTAGCAATTACAGACTTCTGTCACTGTCACTGGGGCAACTAGGGAGGAGGTGGATGGGGGGGGGGCGGGGTGGAGGATATCTCACCCCTAAGGGCTTCTCTACACCGCTGTGTTGCGCTGGATGGCAGGGTGGCTAAGCTCCTGTCAAAGGCAACTTGAGAGTGTGAGCTGGATCAGAGGTTTACTGTATGAGTGATTGTGGGAATGAAGTGATGCATCGCAGCGGTATGGAGATGTCTGCGGATTGACGGATGATCCAGTGACACTTCGGTACACACTTAAAAATGAAGCAGTGCTTCCATGTGCAGTAAAACAAATCCCTAAACTGGTCTGAGAATTTTTTAGGTGACTTTCTTTAAACCAGCTGAATTCTCTCATGGATGTGGTAAAAGTTCTGTTTTACCCCAACAAAGATTACACAGGTTTTACATATGAAGATCAGTTGACTTACTTGTTACAAACACGGGGCATAGAGTTTACAAGACATATGCATTTACCAGGCAGGAAGGGTCTGATGAAGGACTACATTATGGGAAATAATAATTTTTTAACCTTGACCCAAATTACAGGTTATCCAGAGTAACAAGGACAGTTTCGAGCTAGAGATTTTGCTGATTTGTTTTTTGTTTTTAATTTCTAACTTTTCAGAGCTGCACGCACCCAAACTAATATTCCATTCACATCTGTTGTACTGGTGTGACAGCTGAAATAACAGAAACGGATAATTTTGTGTAAATTGGGTGAACTGACCCTTAAACCCAATGCACATCATTGATTCAGGGTTCGACATGGTTGAACAAACAACTCACACAGTAATGCATTGATTTACATTGTTTTGTTTTTTTAATCTGGTAAATGGACTAGCGGTTACATTTTTAGCATTCGTTCCACCCTATCCAGTCACATTCAGTGGAAGAATGCTATAGCTCGCCATTTCCAAAGCCTCTGTAACAGAATTAAAACAGTGAGCATTAAAATGTTGCTCTCAATTCATGCACAGGTGCCATCCTAACTTAGTCACCAAACAATGAATTCAACTCTCCTAACCTGCTGTGTCTTTACTCGCTTAGCAACAGACATTAAGAACACAATTAGGTTAGCCAATCTTTGCTAAAAATGTATGTAGAATTTGAAATTCTTCTGGTTGCATTGGTATCAAAAGTCATGGTGGCTAAAAAGGAGATGTTCATAAGAGGCTTAAAGGCATTCCAATTCTTAATGGTAATGTGATGGATGCAACAGTATAACATGGCATTGCAGATCTGGATAAATGGTTCAGTACATATATAGCCCTGTTAAAAGATACAAGCAGCCTCTACGTTCCATGGTAAGGGAAACAGCTGGAGAAAGAGTTTTACCGAATTCATTAATTTAGTGTGAGGGAAAACAGTTGGAACCAGGGTCCAAAATTAACCTCATGGTTTATCAGCAAATGGCAACCAGCTAAGGGGGAAACCGAACACAAACCAACGAGCAGGTACTATTTATCGTGTACCTGAGGCAAACGCTGCAGCTCTTTGTATCGGCGCCGAAGTACATCTCTCTGTTCATATTATGTTAAATATACTTTCACCATGGTCTTCATGTTTTAGGTTGGTCTACTGCACAACGTCTGTGGTACCCGGCTCGATAAAGCAAGCATTAGCGTAGCGACGGTGGACATTGATTAATCAAAGCATTCTGGTACAATTAGTGACCGTCATACGACGGTGTGCAGAGTCAATGCAAAATAAAATGTGGTTAATTAACTACTACGAGTTTGTAGTATTGTATGCCTATTTCAACAGCACGCCAATGGCGGCTAACCCAATTCATTTTATTCACCAACGTAGATTTCTACTCGCATTTGGCGGGTGGTTGGGAATAATTTTGGACCCTGGTTAGAACTTATATACATGGACATTAAAGGGCCCATATTATAAAATAACCACTTTTTCTGGAACTTGTGGTGTTATTTTGTGTCTCCAGTGCTTCCTCACGCATACATCCATGCTGTTTTGAGTGAGATATGGTTTTCTGAATGTATCCTTCCTTCAGTCTCTGGGTGAGCTGGTCAGAATTGGCAGGGCCCTCTACGTCATTAGCCAAAATATTCGGTGTGTGCTAATCACTTTAGCTTAACCACAAAGCTGCGAGACTTCTTCTAAACAAGGGGTGGAATACCTGCAGACGATGGATCGGTAGATGTTTGCTTGCCACCTACCACCAGATCACCTACAAAATCCTGGTCCTCACCTACAAAGCCCTCCACCATCTGGCCCCCTCATACCTTAATGACCCCCCCCCCCCTTCCAACCCTCACGGTCCCTCAGATCCACCTCAGCCGGTCTCCTCTCCATCCCCAAGTCCAACCTCTGCAGCTTTGGGGACAGAGCCTTCTGCACCTCTGAGTCTCTCACCATCTTCCACTCAGACCTCAAGACCCATCGCTTCAACTCTGCCTATCCATAGCCCCACGTCCCCCCTCCTTTTCATCTGAATCTTGTTTTGTGTTGTTTTGTTTTCTACCATGCCCTGGAAAAGCGCTATACAAATTCACTTTCTTGTCATTATTATTATATAAGTAGTTCTATACATTTTCTTTTGTAGATTAGGGTGAAGTTGGGTGTGTTGTAGCAGTGCTTTGCCATTGAGAACGAGGTGGCTAACCGGCTAGCAACGCTAGCTTCTAGCTAACGATACCTAACTATTGCGCATGTGCGACTCCCAACAAAGATAGGATAGGAATGAATGTGTTTATTCATAATAATGTATCAAAGGAAATCATTTATTTTTACAAAAAAACACAGTATGTTCTGCAGTTACATCCATTGAGAATAAATTTAGTTGCACAATTTAAACCTCTCCAGCAAACATACAGTACACCTAACAACATCATTTGTGTACTTAACTTTGCCCACACAGCAGTTTAACAATGCCGTGCCTTCTCTCTTGTGGTGGCGGTGGAGAAGTGCACATGCCTTTGCTTTGGGAGATCTGGGTTTGATTCCCCCTGCGGTACATCAAGACACTCAACACCTACTGGCTCCAGAGGTGTGTGGCCTCTAACATATAATTTCAAGTCGCTTTGGCTAAAAGTGTCAGCTAAATGATATGTATTGTATTATTCTCTTAACAAAACAGTAATTTAATCAATGTCTTAATGCTATGCTTCAGTGTTTTGATGCTTTAAAGTCAAACCTGTTTGCAAAGTACCCTATTTTACACACACACACACGCACACACACGCATACACACACACACACACACACACACACACACACACACACACACTTCCTTTCACTCTAAACAGGTGTGCCCTGTTCATGCCTACCTGCCCTACATAATTATGTAGGACCATGACATGGTTCTTCAACTAAACAAAGTAGCGTCATCCTCTATTCCTCCTTTTTGCCTCTTTATTAGAATAGACATCACTGTCCCCTCCCGCTTTTTTTGATATATATTTTTTACCAAACAAAATCCAAATATTTCAATACTTTGTGGTTTGTCATATTAGTTATGAACTTAGGCAAATGTATTTCTTTATTTCTCCTTTCTTTTGCCAACTTTTTTAAAATATCTGTTAATTTCTTTGCCAAAAATGTGCACATTTTGCAGACATACTTCTGCTGGCAAGAGAGGTTGACAGGTTGTATCTCTGGTATTGTGGTCATAGCTGTAGGGGTTTAACCAATATGGGTTTCTAAGGGCTGATACATGCAGCTGATATTAATATATTTGACTGTGACAATTTGACTGCCAAAATATTTCCAGACATCTGGCTTTCCCTTCACAGATTTCTTCAGGTTGCAAGAGCCTCTGAAACAGCATTTGAACCATCATGTGACTCTACACTCACACACTGAGCTGTTATTTCTGCATCCATGTTCTGCAACTCTGCTGCAGAGATTACCAGCTACCTCCAGTCTACAAACCTGTACTGTGCTCTACAGGCTGCTGCACCTACAGTAATGTCATCCTGTTGTCAAATAGAACACGTTGTATTTTAAGATAGAGGATACAGATGTTAATACAGGAAGTTTATCTAAAGTCTTTTATTGGCCCAGTCTGGATAATTAAACTTTGAAGTTGATGTTTCTCATACCTACTCTTTTAATAGATATGTTGTATGTTTACTGCTTGTAAAGAGGTGCCCGAGCCAGGCAATTCACATACCAATGAAATATGCTCTTACATTTTGCTCATCAGTTTGATTTCTGTGGCTTCCCCAATCACATGGCGACCAATCTTAACCATCAACAACTCAGCAGCGAGTAGTTGTGCTTGTTCAGGAGAGCAGCTCCCCTCTACCTCGATCCTGTCATGACTCTTCACTAAGCTTTCCACTTATGCCGACCATACACCAAACACCTTTTCAAGCGATTCCGCTGTCGTAGTCAAATTTCCAATATGAAAATGAAATCATAAAAGTCTCGCTAAAGTTGGGGCGCACTCCCATCGTGTCAATTGCTTGTTGTAAGGTGGTCATAAAACTCAGTGTGACTGTCTTAAGTCAGTCTTTTTCTTGTCTTGATGTTCCGACAAAGTCAAACATGTTTAATATTGTCGTAAGTTTTAAGTCTTGGTAGTAAAATCCTATAGCCTGTGACTACGAACTCACTCATCATTTTTTTGCTTGTGGAGGAATCTAAAGCTTCATGGCCTGCCGTGCTTTATGACGTTTACTAATCTATGATTTAACAGTCACTTTTTAAGAGAGGAGTTGCAAATGCCTAAAAATAGCACTCTGGGATATATACTGTAAGGTATTTGAGTGAAGAATTATTCTACAAGACACAACCAAACCATTACATATAGAAACTTAAATGGCGTAGAATTTCACTGCAGTTTGTAACGACTGATATGTAAATCTGGTTGTGGAAGAAGCTGTTTATATAGTGGCCGATAACAGGACGCAGCTACTTTGAAAAGATATAATTTTAAATAGATCATTTAAATGAACAATACTTGGTGAACTGCCTGAACCTTTTTAAGAAACTATTGAAGGCCTCATTAGTTTGAATTGACGTTCCAATGACATATCAGACCCATATTACCTGCAGTGGCTTACCAGAGCCCCTCAGTTCACTCAGACATAGACAGACCATTGTTCTAAATAGCACTGCTCTGAATGTCCACTGTAGGTTGTCTGTGATTGAGTAATGAGTGCACAATCAAATTCAGGAGATGCAGAGGGCAGAGGAAGTTCAACTTTAACTGAGTTTCTGAGATTCTGCGTCTTTCTGCGACTTCTATCCTCAACTGAGTACTTCTGAGTTGCAAGTTATATTTTTTTTGACAGAAAGAGTTTACACATGATGGCGAATTGAAATGACTCAGAGTTAAAATCCCCCTAAACTATTAGCACACAAAGTTACTTTAGTTTCTCTCTCATCTTTCTCTGTCTCTGTCAGTGATTCATCTTTTACAAGTTAGTGAAAATTTCCCTGTTGCTTTCCACCTGGTTACAACTGACAGCCGTAGATAAATCCCACCCACATATCTCACTTTAAATTACCAGTAATCAATCTGTTATTTCTTTATCACCTTTATCCTGATACTCCGAGCATCATTTTCTCTTGACAGCCAGCACTAAACTGTGATTGATTGACAAACTTCAGAAGTGGACCTGAAAACGTTGCTACTCACACGTTAACCCTGCAGCTCGCCGAGGTGTACATTAGTGTGTAATAGGCGCTATTAATAAAGCCAAGCCATGCGTGACTCGACTTTCTCTCTGCAGCCGCCTCTGATGGCTGACTCCTTACCGGGGATTCAGTTGTGTGAGTTTGGATCAGTCTAATCACATTTGTTTAATTAAGCACAGCTAATAGACTCTCCAGGAGATAGGGTGTCTCACTGTGACGGCAGTGCTGCATTTAGATGCATGTCAAACACAGAGACTCTGTATCGCTGCGGCTCCCATGGCTCTGTAGTGGTTGACGTGCCCGACATCCAACCATGTTCGCAAGCCTGACACAAACAAGCTAGGGGTTAAATGATAAGTCTAATGTGAACTTTCCTCTTGTAGTGGTTGTACCGAGCTTGGTTGTAATGTAGCCTGGTCCTACCAGACTCTGGCACATTAGCACCATTAGTACCAGTCTCTGGCACATTGTACAGAGAGTCTGGCCACTCTCCATTAACATGTGTTAACTTCCTTGAAGGCGGGTACTGTTTAGTTTAAAACTCTGGATCTGGATCTGCCATAACTAATTGCCAATGTTTGGTCGTGACGTCGGCTTAGCATTGCTAGCGTTAGCCTTAGCCAACTCCTTCACAACTAACAGAGCTAGAAAAATAACTTTTGCCAAACACCGTGGGGAGGAGGGCTACAACATCATGGCCACCAACAAAACTCAGCAAAGATGGTTCTTGCTCAGGCTTTAACTTCTGGATATTCGGCAGTGTTGACACAACGGACCAAATGACATCGCTTGCATCTTTCTTCACCGCCATTAGTATAGAACCCACCAAAGGTTAAAGAACCTCAAGGTCAACGTTGCAACGTTGATTTGAAAACATCTCAAACATGCACTTCTCTCCTGACACTGCCATGACAGAAAATGTGTGAGTCGAATGTCTTTTGCAGGCCAGTGGAATCACTCTTAAAGTAAATCATTTTTGTTTAATGATTTAATACCGTTAGCTGGTAGTTCAGACATAAACACATTACTCGACAATATAGATTCCCATGTGATATGTGCATTATCCATGATATCCAGCAGCACACATGCACTGCTGAAGCGTCTGTCCATTCTTTCCACTAACCTCTGTTACAGTATCATTATCTTCAGAACAGCTGCAGACAAAAATCATTTTTTGCACACTTTATAATAGGCATTGAAGCAACATTGTAAAAATCTTTTGATACATCTGTTTAGTTTGCCCACGCTCACCAAAGCTCTTTCTCTCTCTCTCTCTCTCTCTCTCGACAGTGGGACATTTGGGTGAATGACTGCGTTAGGCGATAACTCCTCACTAAGTACCCAAGAGAAAAAAAACATGGCAATTTGTTAGTGACTCTAACTCACTCTTTCTCTCTAAGTCAATGTAGATTTTTTACATTTGATTAAAATGCATATGTATCTGTGTCCTAACAAAGCCGAAAGATTGATAAAAACTGCAGAAATGATTAAAATGGTTGGGAAATATTTGCAGGTCAAGTTACAGTCAGAAATGTCCATGGTTAAGAGAAATAATTACAATAGGGAAAAATTGCTGTCAAAGAATCCACCAACCAACAAAATAAATTAAAATCAAATTTGAGGACTGCTGTTGCGACCCACTAAGGCAACAGTTAATACATAGCATCAACATTCAAATAGTCTCACGACTTAAAGAACATCCCTCCTGGGGATCCATAAAGTTTTATTTTATACCATGTGATGCAAACTCAAAAGCGGAATTTACCAAACTGTCAGCTAGTTTAACAATGATCCTTGTTGATCCACCTGTTCAAAGGATTTGTTCTCTGGTCAAGGGGTAAGAATCTAAAGATAATCCACGTTTTATAGGCGGTCTAGTCTATGTCCACGACGTTCCACTTTCCCCCCATCCTAAAATGCTGTGTAGACGCGCCAGACCCTCCTATGTGGTGCGGTGGAAAAAGGTCCGGCAATGGTTTAACTCAGTAGTTCCCAATCTTTTTCATGTGAAGGGCCTAAACTGACGCAAATTAAGACCCCCATTTGTCCATCCAAGGGTCCAACCATCTGATAGGATATTTGCTTTAAAGATGTTTTATTACAGAAAGTGTATTAAACCCATGATCATAATGGGTCATGTGTTACTTATGGATGAAGTTAGAGATGGATTCCCTTTTTTGCCGGGGACACCCTAAAACACACCCTGAGCATCCACAGACCCCACTTTGGTAACCATTGGTCTAATTAAAAGGAAACTATGAGAAGAGGCATCAAACTGCAGCCTTCACAGTTTGATTGACAGGTGATCTCTGGTGAGAGTGTTTCAGAAACACTTCAGTATTCCTGTAGAGTGAAACCAGCAACTTTCCACTCATGGAGTCCTCTAACATCTGGGCAGATGCCACCCATGTTCAGCTGATGCTCTCCCTATGCAGTGATGTACTAAGTGACATTAAGCTGCCACAGCTGATGGGACAGTTCCCACCCGATAGTCAATACACTTGTGGGTAGTTTTCTTTCGCCCAGCTGACTGACATATCATTAACAGCTGGAGGCGTGTGCGCTTTGGAGGTGCCGCTGTGGGTCAGCTTTTATTGTTCTGATTGGCTCTCATCTCCACTGTCCTCCTTGGCAGCATGCAAATGAAGATTAATAGAATTTCATTTGAGAGGTGAAGTACCAATGTTTCAAAACTCAAAGAGGGGCTGAGTGGAAAAGCGAGGAGGAAAAGACACAGAAATCCACACTTCAATTTTAATTTCTGCTGAGGTGATCAGAGGGGGGTACTTACCCCGGATCAAGCCAATAGACAAGTTTTAGTCTCCTCGGGAATCCTTGTTAATCTTTAAAAAGTGAGCAACTATAAAAGAGCTACTGAAGACTTTTGCCAAGGCTAACCACACAACCAGAGCAAAAAAATAAAGTGGCTAAGCATTCCACATTTAGACGAGACGTCTGTCTTTTAGCTCTTGGGCATCTTTTTGAGACAAATTACTTTCAGTAGTCAATAGCCTGTAATTAAAATATACCCACTTGATGGAGAAGCAACAGTGTCTCTCTATTTAGTTATGGGTTGGAAAGATTAATTCTGGGGTGTATACCCCTTGTAATTTTCCAAGTGCTGTTTATTGTTTTTGGGGGAAAAGAAAAAAGTGCAGATGATTGAAATGTCTCAGCTCAAGGTCTGCTTTGATTTGTTTACACACACACCAACAAACACACACATACACACACTTGGTTCTCTTTTTTGTGCTTTACCCTTTTTATGCTTCGGCAACATAGATGCACATTATCAATTAGTGTTGACGTTTTGAAACGTGTCCACAGCTCCCACGCGTAGCTGACTCATTAATAATCTTCACTGTGTTTGAATGCAAAGGCCAGGGGTTTGCTGCTGCTTTTTTAAAATCTAAAGAATCCTAAATATTGTCACAAGCAGCCCGATGCAAACATGTTAGAACCCAAAGTAGAAAAAAAGTGTGGCCATCATTAGCTGCCCTTCTCTCCTCTTCTCTCACTCTGCCTTCTTCAGGATGAGACACACCGGTCCCCCTTGTGGTCAAGGTGACAACTGCAGCACATGTGGGCTTCAGAGGCTGCAACATGAATTGTTGGATAAAACACAAGCTGCATTGAAGTCACCAGCTGTTGTCCGTAATGATGAAAACATCCCTAACTTAGCATGAATTTATAATTATGCAAAAAGGAAATTTGAATCTCTTTACTGGAACTTTTCAATTCACATTCAATCTCCCAGGAGAGAGCTGGTGTGAATCATATGCAGTGTGTGTGTGTGTGTGTGTGTTTGTGTTTGTGTGTGTGTGTGTGTGTGTGTGTGTGTGTGTGTGTGTGCATGTGTGAGGGTGTGATTTTTTTTCTATCTCACTCTTTTTTATTTAAATCCAGATCTCAGATGCTTCATAATGAAACTTTTGTGGAGTCCCAAAACCACAACAAATGAACTTTTCTGAGAAGTATTTGTATGGATCCGCTTACGATAAAGGCTCCAGTCCTTCTGTGTCTCCTCTGATGAATATACTGCAGACCATTGGAATGATTTTAACGCTTTTTCAGACCAAAAACCTTTTTCTGCCGCTCTCACCTTGTCTTCTCTTGTGTTTGCTTTCTTTAGCTCTTTTTCACCTTGCTAATTTTATTTCCAATGGGACGTGTAAATTAAGTGTACACGTAAATGGATCAGTGTGTTATTTATGCTAAACCTGGTAAGAGAAACACACTCACATTGTAAGTAAACAGCTGCATTACCTGTGGGCTCCTGCACACCTGCTAGTGCAGAGCAGTTAGCCTGTCTGCAGATGCTAACTGTCAATCATTTTAACACACACACACACACAAAAAAAAAGCACATGCACAACAAATGAGCATACATATGTGCAAGGGTGCACGCAAATCCAAAACACACGACACAAAACATGTGTATTCAAACCATAATATGATACACACACACACACACACACACACACACACACACACACACACACGCACACGTACATCTACAAAGACATGATGAAATCTACCAGAATAAATGAAGGGGAATTGTTTATTCATGCATAGAGCATTTTTAATCTATAGTGGGGAACATTACTATATAACATATAGAGGTAGAATCATCATGAAAAGAGGTTTCTTACTCTCCATTCAGTCGCAATATGTCAATATGTCTTTATTAAGAGTAATTTAATTTACCACTCTCAGGAACTTAAAGTTTTCTTGTCTAATTTCAGACTTTAGTAAGAAAAAAAGCGACTTATATGCTACACTTTACATACAGCAGTCAATACAGTAACAGCTGAATATCAATGAGAAAAGCCCAAATGCATGTAGACAGTGTGAGGGCGTCTCTCCGTTATCTGTCCCTGTCCTCGGTGCCTCGGCGGATTCAGCTGTAGGCTGTGTTCTTAAAGATGTCCAAGAAAAGAAAAATCTAATTATTCTGCTCTCTACGTAATTTTATTTTTTTTTAACAAATTTGCATTCCTTTAGCTTTATTTTTTAATTTTTTGGATAGGCCCGCGGCAGGATTCTTATATGTGATGGAGAGGGTAAGTGTGTTTATGTGTGTGTGTGTGTGTGTGTGTGTGTGTGTGTGTGTGTGTGTGTGTGTGTGTGTGTGTGTGTGTGTGTGTGTGTGTGTGTGTGCGTGTATGTGATGGCCGGAGTTAAACTAAGTTGTCACAGAAAAAAAGCAACAGCTGGCGTTGGGAAAAAATAAATAAAAAGAATAGTAAGTCGGCGTCAATAATGATGCATTGCAAATGTTCACTTCCGAAAAGTCGTAATAATAATTATTTCCCACTTTGAAAAAGCCTTGTTTTAATTGGAGGAATTAATGGGGAAAATAGCTTTCGGCAAACAGAGCAACAGAACAGACTGCAGTGTTAGCCTTTCTCTCAACAAGCATCGAACTTATTTTTTATTTTTTTTGTGTGTTTGCACACTTCGGCATTCAAACACATCGACTTGTATTAATTAAACCGCTATTTTCCACCTGTGGGATCATCTGATGTGGGCTAATGTAAAGCCGAGCAGACTTCACCGGGCTCTATGGTTTTACATTCCACTCAGGTGTGCGGGGAGGAAAGCTGGCAGGTTGCCCTCCGCCGTTCAAACAACAGCCTTCCACTCCATACGGAACAAAACGCACGCTGCTGCGCGCAATCTACTGTTTAGCGGACTTTTTCCCCCTTCTACTCCTTCTTCTTGACATGCAAACATGTGGCGTGTAAATATGAAAATGAATGAGTGTGAGAGCTCTCTCTCTCTCTCTCTCTCTCTCTCTCTCTCGCTCTCTCTCTGTCTCTGTCTCTCTGTGTGTCCCCGGAGAGCAGCGCGTCGGAGAGGAGCGGCTGTAAAAACCAAAGTGGGGCAATGAGACAAGCTGCGCCACAGCTGGCAAATCATCGATTTGAGCATCAGAAAACGGGGAGGGGCGGTTCGTTTACCTGCCGCCCCCTCTCAAAGCAGCCCTCCTCGTGCACATGCCGCTACTCTCCCCTCCTCTACTTCACCTCCGCTGCCCGCAGCGCACGGTCGCTCACAATCTCTGCGCTTCATCCGCCGTGCAGCCATTGCGCTCCCCAACTTCAACCTCCGCCGGTGCGCTTTCTGCAAGACGACTCCCCCTCCTCCTCCTTCTTCTCCTCCTCCTCCTCCTCCTTCATTAGGACTTTTGACTTAAAAAAAACCAAACACAGTTTTTCCTCCCACAGAGCAGTTGCCTATTTTTTTGGGATCTCTCGTCGTGGAGCAGTAACAAGAGGTTCCTCAACTTTTGATGGAAAACAAGAGGTCGGGCGACTGCTGACTTTAAAGGTACGGTCCCGCAGTTCGTTTGTTCTCTGTGATCTGTCTCTGCTGTTAGGCTTTCACGTGCGTCTTCATACTGTCTCTGCATATGTTTTGAAATCACATTTATAATGTTCGCACGACGCGTAAAAAAATAAAATAAAATAAGGTGCATCTCCGTCGGAATTAGAAGAATAAACGACTCGGTTCTAAAGAAATTAAAATCTATTTCAAACACCCGTCTTCCAAATCACTTTAAACCCACACAGAGCAAAAGTGGCTGCTGGGATTTAATATTTCATAAAGAAGGGAGAAAGAAAAATATAGAATATGCATGTCATGCTTAGTGGGAACGCATTTAGGACTTCATTTTTTGTAGTTGTTGCAGAAACAGGCCTGTGTCATTTCTGCACGAATAAGCAAAGCACTCGTGATATTCGCGGGGTTAAGTACATCCATCTCCTCTAATTCATTTAACAACTTCTTTAGCGCGCGCGGCGCAGGGACAAGAAGTGATGCTGCAGCCACCGCTGCTTCCGACCTCAGGGTTTTAAAGTTGCTTAAGAACCCCCCCCCCCCCCCCTCAGATTATGAATCTTAAAGACATTTTATTTTTTATTCTTTACATTGTTTGTCAAGACTTGGTTTTCCATTTTACTTTCTTATTTTTGACTCATTATAACGAAGTGCGTGTTGACAAGCCACACAGTTGTTCCCAAAGCGCTGACATGATGTCCATTAGAAATGCTAAAGCTATTACAGTCCAAGTGCCCATTTACTTTTACTACTTTTTTTATTAGGGCCCTTAGAGCCGCTTCATTTCTTCTCTCCATATACTTACCATTTAATAACGTGTCAACTTGCTTCAACACTTTCATTGCTGTGGCATGAAGCACTGGCTGAGCTCAACAAAGTCAAACAAACTAAAGGTGGAACAGAGTGACAGGGAAACAAACAGTTAATGCATTTCTTGTTTTCTTTCTGCAAGACTTGGTGTGATGTGATGATATGGAGAATGCTGTTTGGTCCGCCTTGTGGCTTTTGTCACAGTGCTGATAAAGTAATTTCAGGTACAACCAGACCTGCGTGTGTGTGTATGTGTGTGTGCATGTGTGTGTTTGAGAGCTATATAGACAGAGAGAGCAGTTATGAGAAGATGTATTGCCATCTTAAAACTGCGTGGGCACTGATGTGCTGTGGTTTACAGGTTTTGTAAAGGTTTCACTCTCCGCTCCTGTAGAAAATAGCTGACATTTCACACATCGACACGGCCAGTGGCTTTCCCTCTGATTATTTATACATAGTAGATATCAGCATGAACACACTCACCTGAAATAGACTTTTCAGAGTTTGTATTCTGGGTGTAATCTGTCATGAGGATTATATTTGCTCATTTAGCCATGATGCTCTGGGAAAATAATCATGGAGTGAGGAGAAAATCTCAATAACATAAAGGCGTAGATGTCTGTATTAAATCAGAAACTTTGATCAGGTGAATTATTCTGAAACGGTCCTCGGCCCCCGGTGTCACTCGGCCTCCTGTGTTGTTTATCATCTTGCTGCTGCTGGTGGGGGGGCCATGCTTGACCTCGCTCACGTGATCACGAGGTCAACCTTTTCCCCTCAGCATGGAAAAAAAAAAGGTTACCGACACAGCACCGGTGTGCTTCTCTATCCTTTTACCGTTGCAGATCTGTGGCGGTGCACGATGCTGTGGCTTATATGGTCAGTGTCTTTGACAGCAATGACACACAGCCTTTTTCCTGTCTCAGGCTGCCATGCATCACTTCTTGTAAAAAGTCCTCAGACAAGACGAAAGTCTCAGAAAACCCAAAAAAACTTCTCGGTTTTACTCTGAGTCTTCATTAGAAACACTTATTTTTTGATCAGCTTGTGGTTGTTAAAAGTGACACAAACAAATGTCCAATAGCAGATCAGTCTGTTAAAAAAATAAAAATAAAATCAAGTCTCTAGGTAAACTCGTTTGGCTGGATTGATAAGAATCAAAAGTGTGAGGATGGCGACAGCGTTGCGTTCGACACAGGTCACACACGTGCAGCTGTAAAGCCGTAACATCTGCCGCAGCTTATTAGCGCCTAATTAATTCCTTTGAATGTTTTCTGTCATGTTCACAGTTCTTACAATAACCCTTTTGTGGTTTACAATTAGGAAGACATCTCGGAATACACCAAAGTGTTTCCACTTTCTCGTCTTCTAACTTGCAGGTTTAACATTGTTACATTCAGATTCCGCCCCCCCCCCCCAGAGCTTAGTTTTGTTTTCATTGCAACTAATCGAAACTAGTGCACGCTGCATTGACTTTAGTGTAGTATCGTACTAGCAGGAAATCATCTTGTAAGGTTCATAAACAGCAAGGGATCTTTTTCCTTCTAAATCCCAGGGACACATTCTGCATCACAGTCCTTCAACTGTCACTTCAGGTCGTCGGGTTGCAGGTGTGCAAGCTGTGTGACAGGAGGGACGGCGACTTCTGTGTATCACCAGTTAAACCTTGTACCCCTGTAGACCGGCTTAGTTAATAGTACAACACAGCGGCTGCGTGTCGCCGAGTGAGTCAGTCTCAGGATAACAGACGTCGCGGAGCAGGTTGTCAGACGAGAGCCGAGAGTAGATGACAAAGTTCGCCCCGTGACCCAGCGAGACCAATTAAGTCTGCACATTGGAGAGAGCCCAGGTGATTTCTTTCCTCTGATTTTTTTTTGTTTTCTATTTGCTCTGAAGCCATATTGCTTCACCACTCTGATTTCAAATGGAGCTAAGCATCTAAATCTCTGTTTGATTGCTTACAGGAAAGTAACAATGACCAGGGAAAGTGTTGTCGCCACTCAAACAGAAAACAGAGCCTCTGTGTGTTTGTAACACCGTCTCAGCAGAAGATGCCGATTTTTAAAAACCTCTACTGTTGAGCATTTGCTGGGTGTTAAGAGCATGGGCCGTGCCTCACTGTGCTGAGACTGATATCTCGGCTAAAACCATTAATCGTCTTTCTTTACCACCTCGATAATTATCTCTGTAGCAAAATAACAGCTCAGCAAACAGTGAAATTATACCTGTGGTAGGGAGCAGAGTAAATACCTGTTTAGCTGCCAGCAAATGTATTTATTAGACTGTCGCCAGTAAAAAAAGAGGCCTGTCTCGTTTTTTAATGTGTGGCTCTTCGGGGATTCCACCCGTCCACCCCCCCCTCCACCCCCCCATCCCTCCTCTGCATGAAATAGCTCTGTTATGATTGCTAATACAAGAGAAAGATAACAATGATTCCCAGCTTCTTCTTTTTTTTTTTTTTTTTAAGACAAGTTGCAACTAGTTTGGAAAAGAGGCTGCTGTCTTGATAGGGACTGCTGCATTCCAGACCCCCCCCCCCCCTCGACAGTTACAGACATACCACCCTGGGTGAGTGCTTAGTGTGTGATTCGGGAGTTACAGCTCATTTTGTCATTATGTGGAAAGTTCTTTATAAAGATGAGGGGTGGAGGGAGTGAGGGGGTTTTGTTGTCCCAGCATGTTGGACTGCATTTATTCTGGCGCATGCTTTGAATACTTTTGATCCAGATTCCTCGGCTTGGCGATAAAAGCGCCACATTGTTTTTTTTTGGGTCCTGACAATCAGCCCCGTTCGTCAAATTGGTTGGCGTGTCCTCCCCGGGAGATAGAAAACCCCAAAGACCGTCACGTCAGTTTTGTCACGCTTTTACACAATGACATCCCTCCTATGTTTCACTTTATTTATTTTTTGTGTTCCTATATTTTTTTTTAGCTTCAGTCTTCATGCTACCATGGCAAATATAATTTAAGCAAGCATACACATCTAAGTTTTCACCATTCAAATCACGTTATTACAGGTCTTGTCGTATGTTTGTATTTTTGTTCTTGAGAGGGGAAAAAACCCTCATTGTCTTTTATTCCGATGCTTGTCTTTATCCAATCTGTGTAGGTTTTTCTGAGTCTTTGTTTATTGTAAAAAAAGGACAGCGATTTAGAGGAAAGCGCATCACGCTAAGATCAGGTTGTTAATACCCACCCACATACTCCAATGAAAAATTTCAACAGATACTGTATTCTCTGTCTTTGTCTCACACACACACACACACACACACAGACACACACACGCACACACACGCCTTATCAACTGTTTTGTTTGTCAGAGGACGGATGATGCATCCTTTGACAAGGGCTTAAATATGCAAAGAGAAATATGTAGATAAAGAACCCCCATCCTTGTCTGCACCTCTTAGTCAATACTTCTGCCTAAGCCTCGATATTAAGAGCCGCTTTCCCCACACGCTCACATCCCATCACTCCTTTCACCTCAGCGTACAGCGCTACCTCTCCCACACCGAGGCGAGTAACACCATCCCATCACCTGCCTTCATTTCTTTTAACACTTTCGAGAACTCCCCACAAGGCCAGGTTTCTGTGCCCTTCACTGCCCCCCCCCCCCTTCCCCCATACTTCAGGAAAAACCACAGCAGGATGTAGCGACTTTTCTCACTCCTTCAGTCTGTCCTCTCTCAGTGCCACAAATTCATCTTCAGTATCTGTTTCTCTCCCTTACACACACACATACACCTCTGTATTTCCAACTCTTGTGAGTTTTACATTTTTATTTTTTGCAATCCACGAGGCAGAAACTAGAGTTTGATTATTTGGTCATGTGATGGCCCAGAGTCCTGCAAGCAGTGACAGAAAAGTAAGTATTTATTAAAAAAAACAGCCATGCAGTTGTTACCTGCCGAATGTTCTATGACTGATTGTTTTTTAATTTTATAAAGAGAGCGAATGAGGGAGGGGAGGGACGGTGTTACAGATAAACAAGGCGATGAAGGGGTCCTCTCAGTTAGGGGATGCAGTTTGGAATTGAACTGACCTGGCTTGGGGGTAATTCTGGTCCATGTTTGAGCTGATGACCCCCCAAGCTGACTGTAATGTCATTGTTTAGACTACGGTTCCGGACCCGGAGGCCTTGCTTCGACACAGCGTCGTAGCACGCTCGTCGACACTGAGCGGATGTACTGTACATGTCTGTGTGGCGTGCATCTGCGTGGGAGTTGCATTGTGTGTAGTGCACACCACACGCCGTAAGGGTGGGCGAGCAGAGAGTTACGATGTGAAAAACAAGGGGTGTGAGCAGAGTGGTGGTTGTCTTTCTTAAATCAACGGAGGAAAAAAAGAAAGAAAGATAAAAAAAACTCCCTGATGTTGGCCCTTCACGGAGATGGGACCCTTTGAGGCCAACTGTCGTTAGGACTTCCTGTCAGCAGACCTGAGCTGGAGACCACTCGCTCGGCTTCTATTTCTGTCGACTTCATGTGATTATGAAAACAATTAAGCACTTAGGAGTCGACTCTCAGTTCATTACATCCCCCTTGTTCTTTCTTTCTGTCTTTTCTCTCTCCTCCCACACCGAAGCGCGGACATATGAGAAATGCAGAAACCACCTTATTTCACTAGTAATTGAAAGCCACACTAGCTGCATGAGAGGCTAATGGAAGACACAAAGCTAATTTGGTTTGGAGGAATATGCTCATTATGGAATATTTAGTCAATCTGTGCTTACCTAGTAACAACTGATTAAGCAATTTTTCATGGTCCTTAGATGTGTTACGAGGGAACATTCATAAAGCGCCTCAACCCTGAACTCTGTGTAGAAGTGGATGTGTGTTTATGTGCAACAGTTGTGCAGGAAGATCAGCCATTTTAAAACAAAAGTGTTACTCGCAAACAAACGATTGTCTTTCTGAGAAGACAATGAGGAAGGTGAGACCAAAGTGGACAAAGTGCTGACGCATTATGCTTAAATCGTCACTATTCCAGATTTTCCATATTGTTTCTTTGGTTTCTGGAAAACACAGTACGTTGCTTTAGCAGCACGTGTGTTGGTTTAGTCTGGAGTCTGCAATGCATTTAGAAACTCATTGATTCATTTCTTTTACTGCGGCATCTACTGTACACCCCCCTCGTTTTCCTTTTTTTTTTTTCACTCTACACGTCTTCTGTCTCACTGAGGTCTATCAGTGCACCGGCACTGATGCAGGCGTGTTTTGACACGTTCCCAGACAGATTATTAAATCCTTTGCAGCCTCTAATAATACTATTATGTTTATGTGTGTGTTTTTTTTATTGTGGGAGACACTTGCAGAAAGAGCTCAGAGTCAAACCAGTGACAGTGCCTGCCCCCATGCTGTTTGTCTTCTCTCAGACTGGATGCGCAGACTAATTTGTATTAGTAATCCAAATAATCGTTTTAATGCCCATTAGAAGCATCACAAGTGGCGAGCATGAAGACATCACAACACCTACGTACAGTAAGTGATGGCGCCGGTTTCGCCTGACAGAGTAAATAAAGACGCGTCTCATTGTGGAGCCAACAGTGATACATTTTCTCAATCATTTTCTCCCTTTTTGTGTTGATTATTGCACTTATTTGTTCAAATAGACATACTATTGAATTCCTATGGGACATGAACATGTGATTGGAAAAAAGCAGCAGGCCAGATGTAATAGTTCTGATAAGTGTGTTATGGTGAAAACATACAGGAGCTGTGGTAATACACACAGGTGGTGAAGGTGAAATGCATCTGCGGTGTAATGCTATGACTCCTGACATTTAAATATGAGGTGTCTTTTCTAATTTTGCAATCTAGCATCCAGTCTGTCATGTTTCTCATGTCATTTGTCACGTGTTCTGTACAAATGTGGCCAGCAGGCACACAATCTTGACTGAACAATTACGTACTGTATCTCCCCAACACAAAGCCGCACAGGCTTGTAAAAACCCACCTTGAACAGAGCTAAATCTGTATTCATCACGTGGTTATAACAGCACACGAGTAGTATTTTTAAACAGGCTTTCTGTGTTTCAAAACCCATTTTTTCCCCTCTTTTCTGTGTGATACAAAACGGTATATGTTAATTGATAATCAGCAGTGTTGATTCAGTGGTGCATTCAGTGCAAATCTGTGCCCTTCTGGATGTCAGAGGGTTTTCACAGCCACGTCGGTGCCAACCTAGCTGGCAGGGCCGGCACCTGTTGGCGGTGCCAAGGCCTGGCAGGGGTTATCGATGCTCTCTGATGGTGCCCGACAATCACAGTGGAAATGACTGCGGCTGCTTGCGTCATGCCAGATAGAAAAGAGCATTTGCCGACATTGGCTTGCTTTCTCCGTCGCTCCTCTATTTTTTTCCGAACGCTAGCTAACCGCGGCCAAGGAAAAAAACCAAAAGAGAGAAACGGGAGCTGCAGGGAACATCATGTAAAATGTGGAAAACATGTCAACCTGCAGAATGCTGTGCAGCGATGCCGTAAAGGTCTAGGGGGATTCAAAGTGATCTGCTGAGGAAACGGTCTGGGTGTGTGTGTGTGTGTGTGTGTGTGTGTGTGTGTGTGTGCACCAATGAAACTGAACAGTAGGCACAGTCCAAAATGCTGCACATCCTTTTTCAAGACAAAATATGACCTGATATTCATTAATTCTGAAACAAGCAAAATATTAAAAACCGGGACAATTTCAGCCTCTTTAATGTACCTATTATGCAACAAAGAGCTCAAGAGAGACAATAACTTCAATATGAATCGTTTGTGAATTTTACTTTCATGTCTTCAGTGACTTTGTCGAAATCTCTGTCACATTTTTCAGGAGCTGGATATTATCTCACGTCGGAATGAATTTCTGAAAATGTAGTAATTACTCCACAGTTTGTGTCCTTCATTCAGACACGTAGCAGTGCCATTTAACAATACTGCACACCGCAGCTGTGTTTAGTACACTGTGTTGGCAGCTCACTGAAACCCCGAGAATGGTTAAGATAACAATTGATCAGTGAATCTGGCCAACAGGCTTTGCATGTGAATTCAAACATGTCGGGGTCTTACAGCAACAGTTTCAACAACTCTTCCATTTCCTGTTCTAAAAACCACAGACGTGGGACCCTTTTAAAATACAGCCACCCCCTCAAAACTCGCACCTCATGCTAACTAGGTGTCAATATTGCAAGACATTGTTCCATCTCAGGTATAAAAGGTGAGTTTCACATTGTGTCTTTCCGTTAAAAGCTTCTCCGCTGGCCTTCTGCAGTGAATATCTAATGCAGCCTTTTTGGACACAAATGTATTTGGAAATGAGCAAACTTCTGACCCCACATGGGTGGGTGGAACAATGATTTGGTCTCTACAGGGGTTGAATCAAAAGTGTAACTGTTCTGTTTCTAGGAAGTGATACGACACACCATCACTTCTTCCGTGATTGGCTCTTTCATCTGTTCCAGTTTCAGCCTTATTTAAAGGACTCTAGTATGTTTTCCCCTAAAACTAAAGGTGTTAACACCTTCCGTAAATCTCAATGATTTTCTTTCACAGTTGTTCCGTACAGTTTTTTTCAACTCTGGCCGTTACCCGCCGGTGGTTTACTGTCAAGCTAAGATGAGGAGCTTGCGGCTGTGGTGTTGCATTGTTTATGAAACAACAGCTTTGTGTGAGAGCCGATGTACCGTCACTGTATTTATGCTCTCACACAGAGGGAGTTTATGAGCCCTGCAAAGATTTATTACCAAGCACATTGTGTTATGTAGCATTTCACATGCACCTGACCTCCACGGTCGGCTCACAACCTCTGGCTTTGACGTTGTAATAGGTGTAGACACTTCCTGCTTTCTGTTGGTTTCCTGTTTTTGTTCTTACACAACCTGGACAGACATGCATGCTCGTATTTGTTTGATGTGGATATTGGCCATATGAGTTGGATTCACACCGCCCCACCTACAGTAAACCCTTGTTGCCAAAAACAAAAGCTGAATGTTCAATCTGTGGCACAATGGGAATTAATTAATGAATACGTATTTGGTGATGTGTGTATATGATATGTTTTTAACTATTTCAAATGTGTGAAAAAAAAGACGTTTTCACTGTGGTTTCCATAATTAACTTTGCCTCACACCACTTACTCCTCTGGCTCTTCATTGAATGTAAAGACACCTACACCTACCTACACCTCACACTAGCAGACCAGCAATGGTGCATTTAATGTCACCTGTGTGTGTGTGTGTGTGTCTGTGTGTGTCCACCAGATATTAGTCTGGCCTTTGCTCGTAAAGCCAGAGTTATTATTAGGCCATCTTAAGTTAAGGTACAAACCGTATCAGGCTTTTATTGACAATATCAACAGAGATTAGCTTGTCTGATATTTTTGCAGTTTGCTCAAGGGCAACAAAGCCCGCCAGCAGGGAAAGGTTTATGAAATAATTACAATATAATGACAATAGCTCACGCATCGACTTGAGAAAAGCTTCCAGGTTTCTGTTGTTTGCAGAGAATGTGTCAGTCTCCAGCCCCCCCTCCTTCCTTTGCTTTCTTTCCTCCACTTTGACAGTTCAGGGTTTTGTTGACAATATCAACAGAGATAAGCTTGTCTAATATTCTGGTATAATCCAGTTTGACGTAGTACAGTATGGCTTGGAAGTAAAGTTTGTGAGATAATAGCAGAATGATAACAAAAGCTAAATGTTGAGATAGAAAATGTCTGCCATCTTTACATTTATGGAACACACTGTAGATGTATGGTTAGGACATCCCACCAAAACTGACGTATTAAAAGATTTGCAGCAAACAGAGGCTAAAAAGAAATCTAACATCAACACTATGCTAGCAAACTGGCCTAAAGTTTATGACATCAAGGGGAAAAAATATAATTCATATGTGCTTTGCTTGGTGAATGTCAGAATATATGTATTTTCCTATTTGCAATGCAAAAACTAAATATTAGACATAGTAGTCCTTGCAACTTGATCCACCAGGTATGTAGCTTCCCACCTTTAGTGTGAAAAAGAATAGAGCCTTCCCAATTTTAAGGCTCATGAATATTTATAAGTGTAAATGATTGCCCTGATGCAGCCTTTTAAGAGTTTAAAACATACATTAATACCTATTTCTATGTATACATATTCAATTTTTGTATTATAGTCATAGTTATAGTAAGAAATGAAGTCATCGTTTCCCATTTGAATAAAAGATATTACCCATTATTAGGCTTATTGATTTGTATACTCTGATATTAATTCATAGCATATATATAATAAGAAGTAAGTCTAACACAAATTTGTGTTAGTCTGGAGAAGAAAGAGCCTTGAGACATACCTATATTTTGATAGTAGGCATGCAAAAAAATATATCTTTTTTTATTTTAAAACAAGCTGATGTCAGTTGTAGGAGGTTTTGAGGGAAGAGGGACCATTAAAAGGTTATCTGTGAATGGTACACATGCATGTGTGGGTGCTCTTTAGTTTACTGTGAGGTTAGTTTATCTCAGAACTGACTGGAGCTAAAACAGTTCACTGTACTTTTTGCTATCTTAGACCAAATCCCTCAACGTAAAATATGTTTTAAAATTAAAAAAAATATTATTTATTGGGCAAAAGTAATTAAAAAACAATTAAATATTTAAGGTATCTAGTGTGTGTGTGTGTGTGAGTGTGTGTTACCCGTTAATAAATGCAGAACCGCCTCACTCTAATCAACCTGATTAAAAATTCCTGCGCGCACAGCCGGAAATCGCACCACCGTTCCTCCTTCTGTGTGTGTGTGTGTTTGTGTGTGTCTTCCTATTTATGTTTGTGTGTGCGTGCACGTGTATTTGTGTGTGACTCCTGTCCACTTTCTTCACTTTTATTTATCTCTGCCAGGACTTTTCGGCCTGAGATGTGCAAAGAATCCTCAGTTTATTTTTTTTAAATTGTATTTTAAGGGGATTATTTCTTCCCCTTGACACTTTCCACCCAACACTCTCCCTCGCGCTCACACATAGATCCCCCTCCTATCTTTTTTTTTTTTTTTACCCCTTCTACCACGCCATTTGAAATGAGGAGGAGAAAGGGAAAGCACAAGCAGCGGCAGCACCAGCAGCGAGGAGAGGAGAGGGGGAGTGATGAGTCAATACAACTAATAATTTAATGGGGACAGAGAGGGAGAGACGGAGTGAGAGGGGGAGAGACAGAGGGAGACAGAAAGAAAGAAAGAGGAGCTCCGTCCGGACGCCAAACCCCAACCAACAGGACACCTCCTACTATTACTATGGCAGGCAGCTCTCTTATGCATCCACTGCAAGCCTTATTTATGCTCGACATCGGAAAGTAATCCGCACTTTTTGACCCCCCTCTCCTTGTTTTATTTTGCGAACCTGTTTCGACTGTCCGCATATATCGGCTCTACATCGCCTCCAACGCGATAGCGAGACCACACTGTCGGTTATTATTTTTCTCTCTCTCAGTCAGCCGGTAGTCAAATAGAGCTTAACCGACGTTGAGCTATTTTTGTGTACGTTAGTCGCTCTTGAACGTACACAACAAGGATTTATTGGGTCTCGGCGGCGGTTACCATCATTACAACTGTGTCCGAGGTGCTTTGGTTTCTACCGGCGGCTGCTAACTGTACTGTGCGGCTGCCTGCCTGCCTGCCTGCCGATGTAGCGATTTGGATGTTGTGGTTGCGAACTAAAGCCGAAGTCGCCTTCACTTGTAACGATGGACGCGGCTAACCGCTCACTTTGTGCTAAATGTCGCCCGTTCTAACGCTTTTGGTTTCCGTTTTTCTCTTCCAGTTGGACGGAATAAGCTAACGGACACCACACACGCATAGACAGACACACACACACACACACACACACACACATAACCGCTTACCAATGTTCGCCTATCACAGTCCATCTCGACCTCGTCGTCTCTCGCACAGACCCGGGTTGTTGTTTTTTCCTACCGCCTGTCAGTCACCCGCAAAGAAGAGCAGGAGAAAGCGTCTTTTTAAACACTGATACATATTTTTTTAAATAACCGTTTGCTGTCATGCACACGTAGATAGAGGGAGAGAGAGAGGTAACAAGACCGGGAAGCAGGAGTTGTTTCGGGTGTCTTTTTTTCTACCCTGGCCAAACTTAAAGAAGACGTGTTTTCGAGGCGGTGTTATATGCTCCTCAGTGCTGAAGTGCTGCGTTTCAGGTTGGTTTGGAACATTCTTCACTCACCTTGTCTTCCTCCCTTAACTCCCCCTTTAGGGGGGTAATGTGTTCATGTAAACTATTGCTTCTGTTTTGTGTGTATGTGTGTGTGTGTGTGTGTGTTTTAAGGTCATTTAAAAATCCTGACCTGGATCAAAACTGTATCCGGGTCTGGATTCCGCTGGCCCCTTATTTGTGGGGAATTAGTTGCCTCATTGCATGTTATGAATGAGGGAGTTCATGATCTTTTGCGTGGGGGTGGATGATTTTGCCCTTTTCACTCTTTGACAACAGCATTCCAGTGCATGTTCATCAGCACAGTGCTGAACCTGCATGCAGAATCCCCCTCCGTTACTTCTCCATTGCAGTTTTAAACATGAACAAATCTTTATATTGGTTGATCAAGTCTTCTCCAGGGAGTTCAAATAATGTGTGAATCATCAGCTCAGCTTCGATCAATAGCTTTGTGTCCGTGCGCTACAGCAACTATGTGGTTTAAGCTGCCATACAGGCTCCATCTTTCCTTCATCTAGCTTTTCTTCAGTGATTGGGCTCATGAGTCACCAACTAACTGTTTTGAAGTTTCCAAAAGCGGCCTTTTTCCCCAATCTGGAAGTTGTAAACTCATTGCCTACCATGAATACCGCTTTGCGCTTGCAAAATCCATAAATAAAGTTCACACCTGTAAAGTCATGTACCTTATTGTGTGTGTGTGTGTCTAAGTGTGTGGATGTGTGTGTCTGTCACAGCAAAATTACGCTGCGGCCTTTCGCCTCCCTTCACATCCAAGCTGCGTCATGAATGTGAAGCCACACAAAGTGACTCAGAAACGGAATTGCGTTAGTTTCCCCTCTCTGCGTGCGCCGCAGCAGAACCTTGTTCCTCGAACTGCACTGTATTCATTCAAGTGGAATCTCACGGCAAATGAATATGTTTGCACTAAAACTGGGGCTTGTTTGCCCCCTCTCGCATGGGAATCTCTTGTGGGACAGCCATACATAATACCTGTGTTAAAAAATGGGAACATTACAGCAGCACCAAAACGTCACCGTGTCCCGAGTCATCATAACTGAAGCGTATTGACAGTTATTGCCGTAGTGGGCCCTGTTCGCAGAGGTTTCAATAACTTGAAGCACTTTTTGTGCTGTATGTAAAAGTTTGCATCCCATCTTCACATGTCAGTGACATCGACACAAAGATTTTGTGTTCATTGCTCCCCTCTAATCACATTTCAGTGCTTCTGTTATGCCACGCACATATTGCTGCTGACAGCTGACTCATACTGTGCGTCTCTCCCCAGGTGATAGTGAGCAGAGGTGCTGAGAATGATGGACCATCTCAGCGAGGCGTGTATGGGCAAGGAGAACTCTGACCTGGTCAACAGCATGGCGGAGGCCAAGGCCCCGCCGGCCAAGCTGCCCCGGCTGGAGCAGAACGGCAGCCCCCTGGGCCGGGCCAGGCTGGGCAGCACCGGGGCCAAACTAGCCGGGGTCCCATACAAACCCACCGGCCACCTGCTGAAGACCTGTCACAAGAGAGGTAAGAGGGACTCCGTGTGTGGGGGGGGGGGGGGGGGGGGGGGGGGGGGGGGGGGGGGGGGGGGGGGGGGGGGGCTGGTCTAGTTTAATAAAAGGTTGGCCTATCAAGAGAAAATGACCCAATAACAATTTAGTTAGATTTCAGTATCTTTCATTAAGTACATTTGCTGCTTTCAGCATTTCAAATGTGAAGATTTCCTGACTATCTCTATATCATACGATAGTACATTTGTGGGTTTGAGAATGTTAATTGGACAATAAAAACTCTAAGTTTGAAGACTTTATCTCGGATTTTGAGAAAAATAAGCAGAAATGATTAATGATGATTAATTAGTAGCTCAACTCTTTTTTTTTTGAAGCGAAAATACCAAATATTTTCTCCTCAAACTTGAAGATTTGCTACTTTTCAGTGTCTTATGTGAAGGAAAACAGGATATTGTCAGTGGGACACAGCAGTCAATTTGAATGTCTTGATGTCGGCTCTGGGGAACCGTCACAGACATTTTTCACTGTTATTCCTTTACTCTTAAAGTCAGATGGATTGCTAATGAAAATAACAATCAGTCCTACAATCTGCAATTTTATAGACTGAACAATTCATTAATTCATCAAATAATTAACAAACTAAGCAATGAAGGTATTATCTGTTAGTCTGTACAAACTAAATGTGAAACAAATATAGTTGAACTAACTTTGTGTGTGCTTTTTGTGCATGAGTAAGAAAAGAACCAACCATGTAAACAGAGGCGAGCTATTTGAATTCAGTTTAAATTGCCCCCTCCCACACACACCACCTTCCACCCACCGCCACCCCCTGCATGCTCTCCCAAAGTCTTAAACCTTTTTACAATGCGTCTTTAGTCATCTCAGCACGCGCACACACACACACACACACACACACTGCACACACTCCCACTTATTTGCCCAGACAATAGCTAATAGAACAGCACTGTGAGAATTATTCTTGTGTTGTGCTGCATAGCGCTGTGTCACCGCTCTCCAACCGCAGCCCCCCGGCTCTGACATTCATTTATTAAGGGAAAGTTTCAGTCCTTTAAGAGCCATTCTTGTTAAAGGGAGCCTTTACTTTGAGATTATGATATAGCTTTTTAATATAACTGGTGTCGTTTCGTGAAAAACACGGCGGGCAAAGCCATCCAAAATATGAACCTTTTTATGATTATGGTTTTGTGTGTGTGTGTTTTTTGTGGGTTAGAAATGAGTTTAAAACCTGCAGGTTTGGAGTTCTTATAGCATTTGGCAGCTAAGGCTCTTCTCTCTGTTTGTTTGTTTGGCTAGTTTGGTTATGTTTGGGCAAGAGGGACCCAAAAAATCTTGGATTGTGGCTGTGCGAGTGTCCTCGGATGGGCCGTTTCTCTTATTTGCTCCTTTAATCTACGCGTCGCACTCCAACTGAGATAGCTGAGACTGAGATTTTTCACCTTCATCATCTCTGCTTCTCTTGGCTTCCTTTGACGTTTGTTCCTCCAAGTCTCCTCATTGCTCTCCTCTCCTCTTACCCCTCGTTCAGTTTTTCTTCCCGGGTAAAAGGGTGAAGCAGCTGAGGGAGGCGGGCAGTCTGCGGCGGAGGCTCCGCAGAGGTCCCACAGTGGGCATTGTGTCCGAGCCTGAAACAATATTTACCGCAGCCCTCTTTGGGCTCCCTGGAAACAAAGCCATTATTGATCCCCCAAATGAACCCACACAGCAGTCTTTATTGTTAGATCTTTATCTATTAAAATCAGGGGAGGAGAAAAGCGGCTCTTTCAGCACATTCCCTGGCATGTGTCGGCTTATTGATTGTTTTGCCAAAACTGTGTGCATCTTCTGGAATGCCTGGGATTGGAAAATATTAGAATGTGAATCATTTAAATCAGCAAGGACAATAACTCTACAGAAATGTGTTCAGGTTTTAGTGGAGTTGAGACATACTGAGCAAGTAGGGCATAAGGGCACCTCGTAAACCATGGCAGATTTACTAAAAACACCAAGCTGTAGATGCTCTTCATCAACACAGCATTTCGATTGCCTGCTGTTGCTTTCATCAAACTTTTACTTCAGAAAGGCAAGTTGTCCCCATGCCTTTAAATGTTCCTAAATGTCTTCAATATTTTAGAAAAAAATGGAATATTGGGTTATATTTGCACAGTGGGTTTTGAACATTCAGTAGTCTTTGGACAAGGATTGCTCATTGCATCTAACAGCAGAGCCACTGTTGACACAGACTAGTAAACCTCAGGGCGCATAGGTGGTACGAGATTTGAAGCACTGCATCATGGGAAGAAGAGGATTTTGGGTTGGCAGTCAGAACGAAAGGCTATTGTTAACCCTGAACCTTAATAATGGATAAACAGTTAATAGTATGTGTATATATATATATTAGGGCTGTCAATCAATTAAAATATTTAATCGCAGTTGACTGCATTATTGTCCATTAATTGCAAATGAATCGCACATTTTTTATCTATTTTAAACCTACTTTAAAAGGGATATTTTTCACGTTTTTAACAAATGGTATTTGAGACTCAAGGTACTTTGGTGGTTGCTCACTTCACGACAGTAAAGTTATTTTGGGGGGGTCTTGAGATGTTTTTTAATGATCATTAATTTACTTGTAAAAATATAAGTAATAAAGCTTGTCACTCAGAACGGGACGTTTCTCTTTACATTAAGTGTGGTGCACTTAAAAGAGCCTTTTATTAGTGATTCAGGATCAGTTTGAACCTTTTAGGAAGCTTGGGCATGGAGAACAGGTTCCACCTTGGAATTGTTTCTAAAATTACGATTTTGAATCCAATCATCGCTTCCAAATTCAACACGTGCAAGTTTTGGTTTCCCTAGCAACCACCCTACCGCCAGGTTGTGTTGCAGCCATGGAGCACAGTAAGCGGCACTTTTAGTTGTAGCTTCATTTTACATTGAAACACCCCGGTGAAACTGTAAAGCGCCATTGATTCAAAATAGTATTTTCCTTTTATCTGTGAAATAAGCATTTGACCCGTTACAACTCCACCCCTCAAAGAATTGGCATCGAGAATCGCTAAGGACCGTGATCGGAAGGAAAAATCACGGAGCACTTTATGGTTTGTGCTAGTCGTCCACAACAATACTATGCTGCATCGCTTCAGGATTTCCCTAACTACGGAGCTGCCAAAAGGCTCCAGTCATACAACCGCGCATGTGTTAATCGGGCATATAAAAAAATGAGTCATGTTAAAAGGAATTTGCCTTTACTGTAGCGCTAATTGTGACACACAAACCATTGTGAGGCATCTCTGTAACAGTATGTCGTCATCTTAAAACCTGAAAGGTGAACCTACGACTTCAGCAAGGAATCCTCCTAAAATGGGATTTCAGATGGAAAAACAATCTTTGACAAACTCAGGAAGACAACTGTGGGAATGACATGACAAACGAGAGCATTTCTAATTGAAAAAGACAGATACAAGAAATTCATTCAAATTGTGCAGCTTCTCGTGCACCTAAGGAGTCTTTGATTCCCATTGATGATGTGACAGATAAGGGGTTAAGATAGAAATTGTCCTATTAAAAATGTTTGCAACCCAAACTCACCCTTTAGTTAATTTCCGTACAGAACTTCCCCTCAGCAGCAATCTAATCACTCTCTCATAACCCGAATGACACCCAACCTCAGTGTAACTTCATCGCAAGCGTTAAATATTAATCTCAATCCCTCAGCTAACACACGTAATACTGAAAGTCAGAGTTTGAATGTGAAGTATTGGGAACCCTTTCAGTTCGGACTTGTGTGTCTGTGTCCTCAGGCAACATGCTGCCTGTGTTCTGTGTGGTCGAGCACTACGAGAATCCCATGGATTTCGACAGCAAGGAGGAGCACGCCGAGTTCGTCCTGGTGCGTAAGGACATGCTCTTCAACCAGCTCATCGAGATGGCCCTGCTGTCGCTGGGCTACTCCCACAGCTCAGCGGCCCAGGCCAAAGGTAACCACCAAATGTCACTCAATGACTTTCATCATCATCTCTTCATTTTTTTTTTTTCTGATCTGCCACTTTTCTTCTGCCCCCCCCACCCCCCCACCCCTGCTTTATCACTCTAATGCTCATCAGTGTCTCCTCTGTAGGGTTTTCTGACATGTTCTGTTACTAATGCACACACTCAAACACACACTCTTTATGCCTCACTTACACACACACACACACACACACACACACATACACACACTGTGACCATAATAGCCTACTGCCAGCAGATCTGAAGCCACAGTAACACATCCTGACACTGATCCCATACAGGAGATGCTCAAGTCTTGCAGGGGTCTCACACACACACACACACACATAAATGTATTCACATTCACTACTGTGCATATAAGAAAGTAAAACACAGACATACACACTCGGGCTGTACATACGTATATAGACATGACTTAGTGGGTGGGAAGGGCAGGTGAAGGAAAGGGTCTGCTAATTGCACTTGCGCACACGCAGGCCGAGGGGGGCTGTTTCAAGGTGCCTCTTACCATGCTCTTTTATTATAGCCTGTCCATCACACTGTGTGCCGACATTCACAGAGAGACACACACACGCATACACACACACTAGTGCACCACTCCCATAAGCTTTCTTCCCGCTGTGGGGGCTGCCACTTTCTTTTATCCCAGTCTCAGGAGAAATTCTTTGGTTGTTGTTGGCATTTCAGTTACAGATAAAGTACATGAAGAGTGTTTATGGCACCATAATGCCTCTGAAATGGCCACGCCTGGCTTTATTCATACTGTGTATGTGCTACTGTTTTAAAATAAAGTTATTCTGTGTAGTTATGCAGCTCAGTGACAGAAAGTTAAGATGCTAAAATGAGCTTAGTGCTGATGTACTCTCTTCTTTTTTCTGTGCCCATTGTTGTGCTTTTGTGTGTCCCTATCTGTATCCACGTTACCCATGTTCACGTGTGTGCGCATATGTGCCATATTGCATCATCCAGGTATGATTCAGGTGGGGAAGTGGAACCCTGTCCCTCTGTCATACGTGACAGACGCACCGGACGCTACAGTGGCTGACATGCTGCAGGACGTCTACCACGTGGTCACGCTTAAGATCCAGCTGCACAGGTAAGAAACACACTCGAACGCACACATGTGTACCAATCGAAAATGTTTGTAGATGTTCATACAACTTTTCTTTTTACCTACCACCCACAAAAGTGTAGTGTCATTACCAACAGTAAAACACACATACACACCAGTATTGGATTGTTTTTATACACACAGAGGCACACCTGTCCCTATTAGTCTTTGCTTTCAACACTCTCACACATAGCATGTCTTGTATGCCCGGAGGCAGGTGCCAATCTGCTGATTCTTGCTGCATGTTTGATACTGAGAATAGCTCTATTACTCACTCACTCACACACACACACACACACACACACACACACACAAACAGGCTGGCCCAGCAAATGCAAAAAACATTAGAATACTGAAAACTTCCTTGCGTAATGGTGCTAAAGAAACACAGAGGTTGGTTTATTTGTCAATTTAACCGTTAAGATACGGAAACACAGATACCGCGCCAATGCTGTGATGAGTGATCCGGTAGATTTATCTTTTGTAGCTGCTCTACATTTAACTGTCAAGGTATGTTAACTAATGTGCAGGTAACATTGCGTTTTTGAACCAAGCAATACTTGATAGTAGCTCTTTTCACACATGTTTTTCAAATGAATGTAGGGGGAAACTGGAGACTGCGCATGGCTAAAAATGACTCTGCAGCAGATGAATACGCTGTTGTTCACCTGAAATAGTTTATAAATAAACTGGGCTGCACCGGCTATTTTAAGTGAAATATATTTCTTCTGAATCTACAGTACATTGCATATCATCATAGACTAACAAGCTAAAAACACTGCTAGCTGTCTTGTGCCGTCACTCACCATGTTGCGTGCTAAATGCTACTCTGTAGGAGTGAGATTCGTTGTATTTATACACACAGCGAGAGCATACAAGCATTTATAGACATGGATGCAAACAGGCTCAAATGTGCTACAGTGCTCAGATGCACAAAAGACACAAACACACTCAGCCGAGTGGCACTGGTGTGGAGGCTTGTGCCAGCTGCTGTTCCGACTCTTTTTCTACCTCGCTCTGCCTCTCTTCCTTTTCTTTCCCCGCTCCTTCTGTGTCGTCCCCCCCATCGCCATCGCCACCACCCACCTTCACCAATGAAGCACTCACTCAGACTCACTGACTGATGTCAACACGTCCACCAGCCAGAATACAGCATGTTGTGCGTATTTCCGGCATGCTAGCCTTGAATGCATGGATAGCTGTCTTTCTCCACTACCCCTTTCCGTCTCTCCCTCCTCCTCTCCTCTTGTTCATTTCCTTCTCCCCAGAGGCTTTCTAGCTGCTAGAGCAGTTTAAGGGTGTTCTGTGAAATCCATTCTTTGTGTGCGAGCGAGTGTCTGTGGCTGTGTGTTTTCTTATAAGCAGATGTTAGCCTCGACCGTTGCACGCATCCCTTTTCTTTTGCACTCACCTGTTATCTCCTCGCTCGTAACGTTTCCAACACACCAACACACCAACTGACAGATTTATGGACAAACACACACACACACACACACACACACACACACACACACACACACACACACACACACACACACACACACACACACACACACATACATTGTCTAATGCACTTGTACACTTATCACCCCTTGCTCAATGTCTCATCTCACTTGTCAAGTGTCAGGGCAGGTTTAATGAAAAGTAGCTCAGCAACGCATTAAACATATGTCTTCAAACGTAGTAAATGTTTCTCCAGAGCGTACTGGCCACTCTCACAGTACAGTTGCTCCACACTCCCACCCACAATGTAAATAGATTTCTCATTTTCAAAACCCAGAAATCTGAGTGTTTCTCAGGTAGAGCTGAATCTCTGTAGCACACGACTATAGCACCAGCTAATGTCAAAGCCAATCTCTGTGTGATGTATAAATCTATTTTGATTTTTGCTGCATATTGTTGTCAGGATTGTTATTGTTTTGTATTTGTTTTTCCCCTTTTCACTCCCCGCCCCACCATCTCTTCAATCCACCCCCCTACCACCCAACCCCACCCCACACCCCAACACCCCCACGTCCCAACCCCCGCCTGCTGCAGAAATCTAGCCAGTAACACCTTAAATTGTTTCACCGAGCACAACGAGCCAGGAAGGTAGAAGTAACACGAAATAATAGTCGCCACATGCAGCTGATGTATAATTCATGCATCAATCCAGCAGATGTGTTGTATAAAGTAATTAACTAATCAGAACAATCAGGAGAGAGAGAAGGAGAGAGAGAGAGGGGGAGAATATGAAAGAGGGGGAGAGAGTGAGGCAAGCAGAGAGAGAGAGAGACAGAGAGAGAGACAGAGCAATCTCCAGATGCATCTGCTTGATGCGCCAAATGAAATCTGTCTGTCTTGGAGGGGCGCTTGCAGCAGGAAAAAAAGGAGCGGGAGCCCGTGTGTTCAGCTCTCGTTCTCTCTGGTTTCCCCCCTCTGTCTCTACTGCTCTGTCTATCTGATTGTTCCAGTGATTTACCCATTTCATCAATATATGTTTTAAACAGGTTTGGACTGTTTGAAACCTTTGTTTTGCACAAAGTAATTTGTTGCCAAATTGTTTTTAACAGAACACTTAGCAATTAGTCTAACATGTATTGACAATTTTATTTATATTTGTTGAAGTCAAGATTTGGCTGCTTTTCTCTGTTTTTTATCATTATAAATTGAATTTCTTTGGGGTTTTAAGTGTGGGCTTTGGTTACTTTTTTGCATCTTCGTTTCACAGTTTCTCAAGGACTTAACAATGAGTCCATCCTTGTATCATCAGATTGATCAATAATGAATAACAATCTGCACTTAATGTTCTTAAACGTTGTTTAATTATGTAATTTGTTTTCCATTTCTCGCCATGTCTCACTTTTTATTTTTATTTTTTATGTTGGACAAAGAGTTGCAGTCCAAGTTGCTTCTCACACGCATACCTCAATAGTTTTTTAGGTCAAATTCATTTCCAAATATTTTAAGATTGGATTTATTAACCATTTTCTCCCTATATCAGGGGAATGTCCAACCCTAAAAATCTAATTAAATCATTTTGATATTGTATTGCTGAATCTGTGGCTTGTGTATTTTATCATTTCATTCAAGATACCATCAGGGCTTCTGGCTTTCCTTTCTATCCTTGTCTCTTCTCCGTCTGAATTGTTTCTCATGCTCTCTCCTCACCCCTCTCTCTCTCTCTCCCCCCCTCCACATCCCTATCTACCCTTTCCTTCCCCTCCTGCCTCCTTCCTCTCCCCATCTTCCTTTCCCTTTCCCCCTCCACCCCACACCCCCTATGTCTCCTCTCTCTCTTTCTCTCTCGCCACAGTTGTCCTAAGCTGGAGGACCTGCCGCCCGAGCAATGGAGCCACTCTACAGTAAGAAACGCCCTCAAGGAGTTACTCAAAGACATGAATCAGAGCTCTCTGGCTAAAGAATGTCCCTTATCACAGGTGCTGAAGCCCAGTCTGCTTATTTAAAAAAAGAAATTTAACAAAGATTAACGGCCAACCCCCACACCACCCTCCCACCCCACTGCTACCATACTGCACAACAAAACAAACACCCCTATCTCCATCACCACTGTCTTTTATCCTTTACTTATCAAATGCCCTGAGTTTCATCAAGTGGGAAAAAGAATCGGCATAGAAAATCCAAATCAATGGCTATTGTCATTTGTTTTGCCGCATGATTTTTTTTTTGTTTCTTTTACCGCCCCCGACACACACACACACACGCACACACACACGCACACAAACCGACTTTTATGCAACGGTAGCCAAAAAGCAGAGGTGTTGTCGAACGTATGGTTATTGTTAGATAAACATTGGCCCGCACCCAGAACGATCTGGATGGTTTTTGTTCTTTTTCTCATTTAGCTAATTCTCAGCATTTCATAGCGTCAGACGGGATATACTGTGTGTATGTACGTTCACGTCAGGTGTTTTATGCTACGTTATATTCACGGCTGGGAGCTTGGATAGAAAGCACTAGCACGGATATTGTAATAACAGGCGGTGTAGTCAGTATATCATGGAGGCAGCTCTGGAGTGAATGGAATGAAACGGCAGTATATCTCTCTTACAAGGGCCAATAATGTGTGTGTGTGTGTGTCTGAGAGTGTGTGTCACAGTGCAAGGAGATATGTGTGCTTCTGTGTGTTTTCACTCAAGTATGTTTGTGAAATGTATATTAATGTATGGGATGCGTGAGTGTTTTTTGTGTTTTGCATACGTTTGTGTATTTAGATCCAATCACGTGTTTGTGTGTGTGTGTGTGTAGGGGCCTTCAGTGTGAAGCTAGCTCTCCTCCCAGGCCACCGTATGTTCACCTGGAGACCCTCATTTGCGTTGCATGTGTGTGTGTGTGAGCGGCTGCTCTCCGTGTGTGTGTGTTTGTGTGTTTAGCCGGGCGTGAGCAGTGCGCTGATGATGTAAAGAGTCCCTGGGTGGCGTTCAGGCGGAGCCCAGCCCGGTCTGGTAATCACCCTGTTTACGGTCCATATGTGAAGACGGCTCAGAAGAGAGCACACGCTCGCTCTGAGGATCTAACACAGGCACACACACTCTTCCTCAGACACACATTTGCTATTTCCGAATACGCACTAGCCTCAAATTAAAATGAAGATTGTTTTAGCTTTCCAGTGAGGACGAAAGAAGGTCCTGGAAATATCTTTAACAGAATAATTTCTTTTCTTGCTTTTGTGTATTTTAACAGCCAATTTGGTCCTAAATTAACATCTTAATGGCATTAAATGGTCTTATATTTTAATATTGCCAACCATTTTAGAGTCTTGGTAGCTTCAGTCACTGCAAACACTTAACACATAATTTTTTCTACCTTTTTAGTGTTCTGTGGTTCCACCCTTATCTTGGGTTCTCTGCTGGTAAAGCGTCAAAGCCATTCACGGCATATTATAAACACAGATTTTACATAAAAATCATATGTATGTATTGCTTTCGAACCAAATCAAAGCCTTCATTTAAAATTGTTGTATTTTTTATATTAATTAGAGTTTGTCTGGACATTATTTTAATTATTTATTTTATTGCCATGTCTGTTTATAAGGCAGCCAACTTTAAAAAACTAATCCAGCGTGTTATGTAATCTAAAGAAAAACTGGCACCATTTCTATGTGGTGACTTCATACCCTGAAAATCTACATGTATCTGCCTTGTTCAAACATGGTTGCCATGATGGTGTCTGACATCTGTTACTCTGTGGGGTTTCATGTGGCCTGCTCCACTCATGGAGAGGTGGTTTGTTCCTCCTAGAGCCAGCTGGTTTAGTGGACTGCTTGTCAGGATTAAGGGATGTCCCAGCGTTGCCTCGATACATGGGCTCGCAGCACTGGGGTTGTGATGTCACCATGTAGTCTGAGGAGAAGGTGAAAACCCAAGAAGCCTTTGGCCCACCCTGTGCTTTCTGAGTTGACCAGAAAAAAAGTGAAATGAGTGGGACGAGAAAGGGGCGCAGCGGGAGGGAACAGAAGATTGGCACCTTTTTAGGATTAGCGTTTCCTTGATATTCTGCTGAGTAATCCCAAGACCGAAAAAAGAGGTTAACAGATGACAGAATCACAGCAAGTGAGGGAAAAAGAATTAGCCCACCTCTGAACAGAGCTTTGAGGGAGAAGGGAAGGAGGAGTAGTAGAGCCGGGAGGGGAGGGCGGCGGAGGGTTATTTTGTGAAATGCTGCTTTTGTCCGGGCTCTTGTCAAACATTTAATTTGATTCTTTTGTAGCGGGGTGTAATGCTTTGTGTGTTTGGGCTACAAATGGCATGAGGAAACTCAGAGAAAGAAAATGTTTTCACTCGTGTCCATTGTCATTCCCCTTTGACCTGCACACATATGAAACATTAAGCTCAAACATTCACAGCTTGGAGAAGCATTGCCTAAATAAAACTTCTCCTGATCTCCTGATTCAATCAGCCAATCAGGCTTATTATTTTTCTCTGAGGTTGCTATCAAGCTTAGCAACCCCCTAGCCCATGTTCGCAGAAACTATGGCAACAAAGGAAACCCCCCCTTACCCTACTCTTTCCAATTGCCATTACCTCTTCTTGCACACCCCCTGCTCACTCTCACTGGGCGGCCCCTGATGCACCAGCTGCTGCGTAGCGTAGTGGCAAATAGTCGTCAAAATGCCATCTTTGCAGGACTTCACCACCTCGGCAGCCATAGGCGCAAACCAGTTGCAAGTGTATGTGTATGTATTTGTGTATACATGTGTGTGTGTGTGTGTTTGTGTGTGTGTGTGTGTGTTTGCAAGTTTGAAGTGTCATTCCAGTTGAGGTGGATATGTGCCATAATTGAGCAATGTTAGATGTTGGCGAGAGAGAAGGCACAGTGTTGCAAATGGGATGTGCTTTTCACCCAGCTGATTCAAGACATCAGGCAAAGTGTGTGTGTGTGTGTGTGTGTGTGTGTGTGTGTGTGTGTGTGTGTTCAAGTTCAATTATGTACGAATATGTGTGTTAATCTGCATGTATGTCTTTGTGTAACTGCACTGTGTGTGTTTGCATTTGCCAGTGTGTGTACCACACTCTAACGCTGGCAGCTGGGTGCCTTCAGTACCTGCCTGCTGCACCGCTATTCTGTTACACACACACACACACACACACAGACACACGCACACTCACTCCCTCCTTTTTTTCTCTCTCTTCCTGTCTCCCATGATGGGGAGTGGAGTAGATGTTGGGGACCGATAGTAGCCCAGTGCCACTTCCTGGTCTTGCTGATAAGCTCTCTGTGCTGCAGATGGCTATCACTTAAAGGGTCCACACACATGCTCATGCAAACATACACACACACACACACAACACACACACACACAGCCAGCCATGCTACCTGTTGACAAGCCCTAGCACAGCCCTCCTGCTGGCACCGCAGTGGCAGCAGAGGCTCTGGTTATCTGCTTGATTTCACTTAGTGCATATGCATGTGTGTATGACAGAGCAGTGGGGAGAGCAAGAGAGAGAATAGGTGTGTGCATGTGTGTGTGTGTGTGTGTGTGTGTGCGTGTGTGTGTGTGTGTATTGTTTTATTCACACATACACGTGAGGCCCCCTGTGAGAGGTAGAGTGATGTATTGAGGGAGAGGGCTGATTAATGAGGAGCGTTTATTAGAACATCTGTGTCAAAGATGGCGGAGAAAGAGGGAGCGAGAGAGATAGAGAGAAAGATGGGAAGGCAGAGAGAAAGGCACACCGTCTTCTGCAGGTCTCTTGTTTGTTGCCTGGAGCCGCCTTCGCCCAGATATACTGTAAATAAAACATGGCAGGCTGGAGGAGAGGAGTTCATTATCCCACTGACTCATAGAGAACTCTTCTTACTATAACTAAGTGGTTTTCAGGTCGAACTTTGGCTTGGGATTTGGCCACCAGAACCAATGTTAAAGGGGAATGTGTGGTTTGCTGCCCTTCCAAACGTCATCCCAAATTTTTTCCATTCCAAGGCAGTAAATCAAGAACAAAACCATTCATTCTGATTTACTCTGGCTTATGCTTATCATGATGAATAAACAGAAGTTCAAATTTTAAGACCATAGAAGGTTGAAGTTGCTATTTCCTGATACCAGTATTGCATAAATCCAAAAGGAGCTGCTTCATACATAAATGAATGACCCATTAAAAGGGCAATTCTGACTTCCTCACCCTAACCTGAACTCTATCAGAGTTTTTCATTGAATGAGGACTTCTAAGTAGATCTATTAGAGACAGCTTTGTTATACCACACAAGTCCAAATGCTGACCTCTTCACCCTCTTGCTTTTCATCATGACGGCATGATGCACCGCAGCATGGTTTTGCACAAATTCACACCCAGCTGCTAAATGGGCATAACAAAGTCCAATCGCATTTGACTCAACCTTGTGAAAGCAGGTATGGTGAGAGAGAACACATATCTTCCTTAACATCGATTTGGTTTTTTAATACTTTTACAGCAAGACGTGGCATCTAGCACAGTCAATGTCTTTGAGAACTCTGGCTTTTATAAAGTCTCGTGTGGTGTCATTGGCCACAAACGGCCAATCCTGTAACTGTTAGTAGGACGACGTGTCCCGTGAAGCTGGTTGAGACAGGGCTTAAAGTCGACTAGATCAACCTCAAGCAGATCCCTGCCTGCTATAGTTTGACAAAGAAAACCTGTGTCCATCTTGGTCTTGTTGGTCCTTTGCTTGCATTTGTGTCCCTTCTGAAGTTTTGTGTTACACTTCGGAGGGGTTTCATCTCATAAGGTGTAAAGAGCTTTATTAGAGAGGTCGGGAGTTCAGAGTTAGATCGACCTTCCTCACGCCATCCTGTAGCCTCCCTTTTGTGCGGAAAAGCTGGAGAAGCGGAGTCATCCTCCACCCATTCATTGTGCGCCTACCTCCATGCTGCTGTGCCAGAAGGTTCCCTTGCCATCCTCCAAGCGCATATATTATAGAAAATGATAAAGATGGCATACCTGTAATTTGAAAACAGATGGTTTGGTTCTTTTGAATATTTATAACAATCAAAAACAGTTTCTCCCGCACCAACCCTCGCTATTTGCCCGGAGGCCGGCAAAGGTGTTAAAACATTCATTTTAATGAAACTGGAAAGGGAAAGAAAAATATTGCCTCTTTGTTTTTGTTCTGAGGCGAAGGAGGATGGTTGAAGTAAATGTAGAGAGGGCAGGGAATCGACTGTAAAGGGGGAGATGGGCGCACACATGCGTTGGAGAACGACATGCTCAGTGCGGCCCGCGATCTGCTTGAAGTTGTTGTTGTTGTCTTTTACAGATTGTATCAATAAAGAGCTGAAAAATAAACGAGGTTTATATGTTTACATCACCCGAACTCCCCAGATGCTGATATTCAATAAGCTGCTTTCTTTCCTTTTGAAGGTAAATATGTATCCTGCCGTCTGCTCTCCAAATCAACAGTCAGAACTCAGTTGACCTTATAATTTACCCACTGTGAAAGACAAAAAAAAAGTGTTCCGACAAACTCAACGGCATTTGATAAAAAAGAACAGATAAAACCTTGCTTGATTTAATTTGTTTCACCTTTAGAAGACTAGATCCCAAATTTCTGCATGTCTTGATACTTTTCAGTTGGCTTTTTTTAGTGCTGGGTTTTACCGTGTCCCTATCTTTTATTTGTTTTGACAAGCTACAGTGTTACTGCATGTTTCACAAGCTTTAATATTATGTCTGTTTTTTTCCACAATGAGAATCTAAAGTCTCTCTCTCGTTCTCTCTCCCTCTCAATCAATCTCTCTCTTTCAGAGTATGATTTCCTCCATTGTGAACAGCACTTACTATGCAAATGTGTCGGCGGCGAAGTGTCAGGAATTTGGGCGCTGGTATAAACATTTCAAGAAGACAAAAGATATGATGGGTAAGCAAAACGGAGGGACGCAAAGTATGGCGCTCACACGTTTATCTCTCTCCACACACACACATGGACACACAAATACACACCAGTCGGCATTACAATATGTTCTCTGACCGACCGTCTCTTTGTCTTACTGCTGTTGCATGAAGCAGAAATACATTTTTATCTTGTTATCTAATAATTTGAGATCGCTCCACACTGTTTTGCAGTGTAAAAGAGGCTTATCGGTGATTTATCCATTATTACCTCAACTAACACTAATGCAAGTGCCAAATTGGGGCCTTTATTTTTTGTTTGTGAGTGAGTATTACTATTTCATGAACAAAAGGATGCAGTGACTTCACCCGGCCACCGCCTAGTTTGTAATTCAATTATATTTTCTTATCAACCCTCTAACAACGCATGCTTTATATTATCTCCAAAAAAAACCCCTTTGACCCGCCAGGAAATGAGGTTATGTGAGACTAGTAGCACCCAAGCTGCAAATAGAATTCCGATATGTTTTTGTGCCTTTAGATTAAGCAGAACACCACTCTGTTGCGATGCTCATAGGCGGTGTAATGTTGAGATATTAGCTTTAACAATCTGTTGAACAATCTTTTTTTCTCTGCCAGTGCACTACTGTTCGCAGCGATGACAGATGAGATATTATATCAAAATGTTTTCACAGCCTCCATGCAAATAGCGCGTCGTGATCATATCATGTTTTTATTTCTTCTGTTAATGTGGCAACATATGCTAAGAACATTATTTACTTCAGACCTGCTGCACTTGTGTACACTTTGTATACTCCTACACGTTTTCTGTCACACTTGTTTTCTATCTGGTTTGGTTTCCTTAAAAAAATGGGGCTGCTGCCACTGCTTGTATGGCCTTCATGATCCTTGTGTTTTAAATGTCATATTTCTGCTTAGTTGGAGTGGGAGAGATGAAAGCTTTGACACTGTTTATTTCCTCACCTGTGTGTGTGTGTGTGTGTGTGTGTGTGTGCCCTGTCATACAAATGTGCAGGTATGCGCCAACCCTCCCAGCTGGAGGGCTACCTGGGGACGTGTGTCCTCCGTGAGAGCCCACGTGCCAATGCACTAGGTATGTTGCAACAAAGGCGAACACACAAACACTCCCTTTGTTTTGTTTTTTTTCACTTTGGCGGACATTACATTGACATAAATAATTTTTTGGGAGACTAAGCAAAACCGTAACTATGTGCATTACATGCCCAACCCAATCTTAAACCTAACAAAGCTTTAACCCTAAAAACGTAGTGCTTTCCTCTGTTTCAACCAGGTTGTTGTCGCCGTAATGGGACTGTGGGAACACATTGTGATAGCTAGCTACATTCCTGTCTTAATTCCTAACCTTACTGCCTGTGTTGCCTAAACTGAATCTCAATTAAAATCTTAATCCTTATCCGAAAACCAAATAGCACTTTAAAGTCTCATTAAAATGAAAAATCTTGTATTTACTTTGTTAGCTCATACTCTATTTGGAGTTTTGAAGCAATCCTTCCTTCCCCCTTCTCATCTTAACTTATATCCTATAAAATATAAACTAAAATGACACCTACATCATGGTCACACATCAACGTCCCATTTCAGCTAAAATACATTAAAATACTATAACCTTTCGACATCAAAGAAGCAGACAGTGCTAAACTGTCATTTAAAATTTTTGTTTCTGTCACTCTTTGGGGACATCAAGTCCTGATAAGAACAAAACCACTGACATATACGCCACAGAAGCAGCGATAACATCTCAAGATATGCCTACACATATTCACACAAACTCCAGTACCCAATATACCATCTTAGCCAAACCTCAGACAAAAAAACCTTGGCACACAAGCCTCAGGTGCCCACCACACGCTCCGCGGCAACTCCCCCAACCTCAATATTCATGACGGGCTGCTGCCTGCTGAACATGGCCACAAACGTCCTGGTGAAATGCCAAGTTTGAAGGCTGGAAGAGACAGTGGCACGGTCATCCCTTTGTGCTTTGGCGGTGGCGTCAAATGTGACACTGCATTTACTTCACCACACCGCATTTAGCAAGCAGTTTAAGCCCAAAGTCAAGGGGAATAAGTACCTGGTCATAGGTACTGGTAAGCTACTCTGCTGCTCTGCCAGCTGAAGTGGTGTTACCGGCCGCCAGCGAATGTGGTGTCTCTTCTTTTGAGTTGGAAACACTAGTGCAGGGAAGCCAACACAGAGAAAGAGCGTTGGGTCACTTTGTACTGTATGTCTCTCTTTCTCATCTCCTCTCTCTCTCTCTCATTCTCTTTCTCTCACGCACACACACACACACACACACTCCCTCCCTTCCTCAGCCCACATCCCATTCCCATTGTGTGTTTAATCCGGGCTCTTTTGTGGCAGGATTCCACACGAGGACTGCTGCTTCTGTGGCAGCCTTTTTCTCCCAGGGCCTGCCATGCTCTTCTGTCACCCTTTCTCTTTTCAATTTGCATGGAAATGCCTCCATGTGCCGGTGTGTTTGTGTGTTGTGAGCATGCCCCCCAGCAATCTGTGCGAGCAAGCATATGCGCACACACACACACACAAACACACACACACATTCACATATGAGTGAATAGACATGCCATACCATCAGAGCCAGGGAATGTCAGGGATTATAGGAAGAGATGTGATTATTACCAAGATTATTTTTTTTAATTTTTTTCCTCCCCATCATTTGTTTTTGACAAACGCTCAATAGACCCGTCTTAGGCCGGGTGTTTTGTGCTTGCTGACAGTTAGGGAACAGGCAGCTAAAACACACAATTATTGTGGGTATTTTTGGAAAAGATCCATGCACTTAATCTTTCATCTACTAAAAAATTCAGCTTGTTGAAGACTCCCCCCCCCCCCCCCCCCCCCCCCTCTTCCCCTTAACGGCAATTTACGCTTTTTACAATCTCATACGTTGCTTTTCTGTGGGATGTGGAGGCCGCAGCACACTTCTAAGGTGCCATCCGTATGAATACTTAAACGCTGCCCCCTCACTCACTCACTGGGCGTAGTGCACACAGAAAACCTCAGCATATGTGAATTCCTTAACAAGAGGCGGAAACCTAAAAACATTCAGCTGCTCCAAATGCTCATTCACTTCACTGTGGGTAGTATTTTGGATGTTAAATCATTGTTTTCATCCTCTAAGCACATCATTTAAACCGGTCTTAAAATATTCCCGAGCAGCCATTATCGACTTAAAGATTCCCAAAGCAAGAGATACCACAAAAATCTCCAAAACGCCATTAAATGACGGCACATAGATATATTTTTTTAATCTCACAGACAGTTAAAGAACTGTCGGTTTAAGTAGACTCAGACAAGTGTACACACTCTATCCACCTCTGTCTCCGTTCACTGCTCCTTATGTTTAGACCATCCTCCCCTAAAAATGTCATATTGGCTAGGTTGTGTTCCTTATTTTGGAATTAAGGATGCAAAGAAAGAAAACAAACACATACACATACACACACATAAATCCTGTATCTACACATACACACACTCTACTGTGTCTCCCAGATTTATTTTTCACATGATGAGGCCACAGACGTACAAAGGCATGGCTTGTGGAAGATGCAGGTCAAACACAATGAAGCTCTTTTATCTGCGTTTCGATCTTTTCCCTTTATTTAACCTGTCGATGGCTGATCAGCTGTGTCATATTCAATCAGGGAGGAAGAGGCCTGTGAAGGGTACTGGTTAGGAAAAAGACACTGAACTCCTGTTTCTTTTTGTTGGTGGTTTTGGGTTGGTGGACTGCAACAATGTTTTCCTTTCCATGTGTCATGAAAGTAAACAGGAATGTTAGCTCACAGGCTAAGATTCACTTGAGGTTAAAGTTTGATCTCCTGCAGAGCAGATTGGTTTATTGCTACGTTGATATTAAACTGATCAAACTGTTTACAATTTTGAGATTAAGCTTCCACTTTTTGGGATTGTCCAGCACTTGAAGTTTAGTTTTTTTCCTCTCTTTTACAATGTGGATTCCTGAGTTTCCTTTGTGGTGTTTGAGGTAGACTTTGAAACTATAACTGACCCTGTCTTTTTCCCATCTCTGTCTCTGTCTCTTTTGCCCTCCACTTCTACCATATCTTTGCTCGTTTTTCTCCTTCCAGCAGAGATAGATGGCCTATCCGACCTCTCTCCACCCGGCTCTAATCACAGCCACAGTCACAACCACAACCACAACCACCTAGGCTTCTCCCAGCAGCAGCAGCCTATTCCCGGCAGCACAGCCGAGCAGACTCCTTCCTCGCCGGTGCCCCCGCTGCCCCACGCTCCACCGCTGCCCCACGCTCCACCAACGCACGGTGGCCAGACCGGTGGCCGGCAGCCGCAGCTTCCCAGTCTGCACCACCCGGGATTGGTGTCCACACCCATCAGCCCCCAGCTGGTCAACCAGCAGCTTGTAATGGCACAGATCCTCAACCAGCAGTACGCAGTGAACCGGCTGCTGGCGCAGCAGTCCCTGTCCCAGCAGTACCTCAACCACCCACCTGTCAACCGCAACTCCCACTCCAAGCCCATGGAGCCACAGGTGGCATCAAATACAGAGGTGTCCGTTGAGATTTACCAGTGGGTGAGGGACGAGCTGAAGCGGGCGGGCATCTCACAGGCAGTCTTTGCCCGCGTGGCTTTCAACAGAACCCAGGTGAGGAGGGGAGACAGATGGGCTAGAATAACTTTAAAACAAAATCAACAGAAAAATCCAATCATTGTCATTACTAAAAATATTGTCAGTAGTAAAAGTTACTACTTCAGTCCGAAGCCTCATTCTCCTTCCTGCTACTTTCTGCTTTAGTAATTATGATAATTTTAATGATAATAATCATAACAATAATGATATAGGGCAATTTCTTCTAGATCGTAGCACTTTTAATTCATTTTTATTTAATTTTATACTCCAGTCGGTCCATTTGGAGTACAAACAGTACCTCTTAAAAAACATTAAGTAGCACAACTAATGTTACAGGGTGTAACTAAAATGTCCAAAAATGTCATCTTAAATGTTTCAACAATCCCTCACTGTCAAAGATTCCACACCAACAACCTATTTGAAAAGGAAATACACACATCATAACAAGAAGTCATAAAACACTTATGGGACCTTTTTTTACTAAGAAATACTTAGAAAAGCCTGGGGTTTGATATGGTTTATTTCCACAGTCTATATTTCATTCATAATTCTCCCTCCAGAACAATCCAGCACCTCTACTGTACTTCAACACAACTGGCAGCCTGCCATGTGAAAGACCCCGGCTCGGTCATGGCGTGCGTTGTCTTCCTGCCAAAATATGTGGTTTCACTTCATAGTCAGAGGCCTCCCCACCTCCCCACACACGCACACACAGAAGGCAACGATAATGTCTTAGAATGTACCGTGTTGTATTAGATGGAGGGTGGAAGGAGGTGACAGCAAACCTCATTACAACTCCATTTGCTTTGAAGTCGCTGTGTATGAAAAAGGAAACAAACAGAAACTGATAAGTATCTATTAGAGGAAGAACGTACAGCAACCCCCAAAGTGTGTGTGTGTATCTGTGTGTGTGTGTGTGTTATATATGTGAGAGTCAGACAGTGGTGTTTTGGTGCAGATCAAGCTCCGACACAGACACAGTCTTATCTGTGGCTGATATGAGGAATTAGCCCAATGTGCCATTGGAGAGTTTGCCTTTGGAGGATTCTTTATTAGCCAAGTGTTTTTTTTTCTTCCACGAGTTGTTTTTATAAACTGAGCGGGGAGGGGGTTGCTGAGCAGGGACATGAAGGGGCTGCTGTCAATTCAGGAGGTGGATTAGAGACTGAGGGCAGGAAACAAGGCTTTTTCTGTATTTTTTTTGAAGAAACTGATTGACCAAAGAGATAGACAGAAAGGGTCAATGGCGAAGAGTGATAAGCATGCACACACTGAAGAATGCAGACACACACACACACAGTACAAACATAAATTAGATATCTATCCCCTGAATGCTTGTTTACATTAAGTGCGCAGTCCACTTCGCCATAAGAACGTCAGTCTGAGTCAGATTTCATGTGAGTATCTGCTCATACTTGTCTGAACACCACAGACCTACCTATTTAAACGTGACACATATATATTTTAATAGTCAGACAAACACCAATCACATTTTTTTAGCTCTTCTCATTTCCCGAGAGGACTACTCTAAAATAAAAAAATATAAGCATGAGCATGTTTTCCACATCACCTTGTTTTATTACCAAATCACACCTATTGATACTGAGAGAAGCGGAGCGATGGTTTGCACAGTGTGTGGCCAAGAGCTGATGAAAAGGCCCAATCACACATCTCTGATAATGGAGTCATCGCCGTCTCATAATGATGGAATTGAGCGCTATTGAAAGTAAACAGAGGATACACTGATTGCCCGCCGTACAAGACTTTCACATTTCAGGCGAGTAGCTGCTTCTTCTATCGAAAGCCACACATGGCTCTAAGAATATGTCCAAGAACTGCAAAATGACACACAATAAAATGTTACAGGTTCAAATGGCATACAAAAGTTTCAATTACATAGTTTTGTCAACTGAGAATGAACATTAATGAAGTGTTACAAACTGACAGAGCAGGATTTAAAAAAATTTTTTTACTTCAAGACAAAAGCTCTGTAAAGAGAACATGCAGGAGGCTGAGCGGTTCACTTTGATAACGCAAGTTTACAACAACAGTGGAAGGCAGAGAGTGACTGTAGGGAAAGCTAAGTCTGAAAAAGCCTGTGACCCCACCTGCCTCTACAGAAACACTGTGGAGTAAAACTATGGTCTAAATAGAGTCCCTAAAAGGCAGTAGTTGTTAACAGTTTAAGTGGGTATAAGTCCTTAGGGTATTGTCCTTAGAGTCTTTATGCTCTCCTTTAGTGACTTACTTAGGAATCCTCTAATGTAATTCTTCTTCTTCTTGCTTCCCCTCTTGACCCCCACCACCCAACTGTTTCCCACCCAACCCATCATGCAGGGCCTGCTGTCCGAGATTTTACGCAAGGAGGAAGACCCTAAAACAGCGTCCCAGTCGCTGCTGGTCAACCTCCGCGCCATGCAGAACTTCCTGCAGCTGCCGGAGGCTGAGCGCGATCGCATCTATCAGGATGAGAGGGAACGCAGCCTCACGGCAGCGTCAGCAATGGGCGCACCTCCGCTCATCAGCACTCCACCCAGCCGACCTGTACAGGTACCAGAGGTTTGTTTTCTGCAATGCATGTTTGAGCGATAGACGGAAACATATTAAACATATTAGAATAAACCTTAATGCGCTAAGATTTTTGAATTCACAGGGGCATTAGAATTTAAAGTCAAGGGATGAAGGCAGATTTATACCCCCTCAAGGTTTGCTGGTGGTGCTGCTGTACTGCATAGGATCTGATTTATGGTTTGAGCGGTCAATTGATGTAGCACCACTGCAACACTGTAAATGTGTCATGCATTATAACAAGGCGTTATGCATGCAAAATGCACCTAAAGTTATCATAGATTATTTTATTCACTTTCTAAAAGATAATGATCATGGGCGGAAGAAGTGGAGATGCTTTTTGAGATCACTGAAAACGTATTTGTCTGCTGTTATTGTAAAGGAAAACAAATAACCATTTGTTCAGTGTTCGCCTTTATAAGGCATGGAAACTTGGTGAAAACACAATTCTCACAGTCTCCATGTAGCCCAGAAGTGTAATTATATTTCTAAGTATCGATGAAGGAAAACCAAATCCTAGTCTCAGGAACAAAAATCCTCAAATGCAAAAATCGTTACCCAACAGGGCCATCACCTACCTTTCAAGTTAGCTAGCTAGCTTAACTTACACACTGAAAAATGTTGTCGTTGGCTCCGCCCACTGAGGGTCAATGCGATTTCTCCCTTCAGAGCCTTTTTGATTCAGAGAGATATTTGTTGACTTAGTCAGAATATTGTGAAATTAGAGTTCTTAAAGGTTGAAAAGGGATAACAAAATTGCAGCTCTTTATATTGGAGATGGAACACAAGTACAGCCATAGTTTAAAAAGCATGCATCAAAAAGAGAGATGACAAAGTCTGAATTCATTCATCATATAAAAAAATGTATGTGATAGTTGATCTGTCAACTAGTTAGCTCAACGTATTGTTAGTGTTGTGCATGTGTTGGCAGGTGTGCAGGTATGACAGCAGGGTTGAGTGTTTTCAAAAAGCTGGAATGTAAAATCTGTGTTTGTGGTGGTGTCACGTTCTCCTGGCACGCTTAACAAACCTTGTGAAGACTGCTAGGTTTAACAAGAGTTTAAACAAATTAATAGTTACAGTACTTAGTCTATTAGAGTGTAAAAAAAGAGTATGTCGAATTGCTGGTGCACTGCAGTCATTAGCCGCACTCTGTTTTCAATTGATGACAGCAAGTATGGATACAAGCACCTCCCTAGCACAATGTGTTTTTTTGTACACACCTCACATTCTCCCCAGTTGTAACTCTTTCTTCTACCTGTCCGTAAAAACATGGAATAAATAAAAGCCCATTCGTTCCGTCAACGTGCACACTAGAGAACATACTTTACATTCTCCCTGCATGTAAATGAGTTCTACATCATCCCCGCCCTCTCCGCACAGGTGAGAATGGTGCAAAAATGATGCATAATTTTTGTGCTAATTTTGACCTTTTACCATGCATTAGGCAGCATTAACAGCCCCCTCCGCCCCATTTTCAAAAAAAGAAAGCTCACTCAGTGATGACAAGCTCCGTGAAAGATCAACATCGTTTAGTCAGTTCGTATTCCAAAACCACCGCAAATCAGTGTCCCTCACTTGAAAGGTATGTGGCGACTTTCTACCACTTAAGCCTATTTGAAGTGCGGTCAGCTGCATCTGGGAGGTGAGAGGGGCACACAAAGGCCTCCTCTGTCCTGTCCCCAGGGAAGATTTGGCTTTTATTAAGAGAAAGAAAGACAAGCACAGGCCCACCCATTTCCAAGACGGAGCCTCCACCCTGAAACTGCTCAGTATGATGCCAGTTGCTGTCTTTGCAAAACTAAAAAGAAAGAGTGGCATTCTGAAGCAGCGGTGCTGAACCTATGCAAGGCCACTGTTCAGTTCACGGCCCACCTTTACAATCAGAGGCTGTGTCAGAGCAGGACAGAGAGTCAGAGTAAGAGAGCTGGACCCCTTTGCAAAAGAAAGTTTTGTTTGGCTTAATAACCTACTGCTGATGATTTTATTAAAATATCACATGCAGAGACACCATTTGGTACTATTTTTTTATTTTTTTTATTTGTCAGGTGAATCAAATATCAACAAGCCACTTTTTTACCGAATGAATGTACAGAGGGACGATTAGCATGTCTGAGACCAGCTTGCAGAGCTATAGAGATGCATAACAATGCAGAAAGAGATCTGAAACCTGAACAACACACACAATGACTACTACAGCACGTAGCATTCAAACTATTTCAAACATGATCCAAAACTCAAACTCAGAATACTTTTGGCATATCAATAGACTATCCTGAGGCCTAATATGCTTTACCTGTATGACTCAAACCCCATCAACATTTATCATGTAGACCTGTTCCTTCACAACGCGATACTCACAGGCACACCCACACACACACACACACACACACACGTTTGCACACTCATACACCTGGCCATCTGCCAGCCTCTCCTATGGAGCAATGCGGTGTGAATCTAAGCACATAAATCAGCCAGGGTGGCAATTGAGCCAGAGACAGAGGAGGATTTTTATTGGCCTCATAAAAACAGATGCAGAGGTATGTTTCTCTCATGTGTGCTGATGGGTCGGCCCAACTCCCCCAAAGCCAGTTTGTGCACGTCCCAGCCTTAACAATTAGCTTGACATGGTGACCTACCGCTCAGACTGACGAGCCCATGTCGAGCTGTCGTAAAACAGGATGAAAGGCCCAAATATTCTCCCAACGTTCCAGTATCACCACAAATTTAAGGATGATGTGATTGTCTTTCACACATAAAGGACCTTGCATGAGTTGTCTAGACAAATATTTAAATACATATGCTTTTTGATCCCAGAGTGTCATGAGTTACTAGCTGTTGGTTACCCAACCCTGCTGATTTGTCTCCTTTCAAAAGGGCTCGTATGGAATGATTCATATGCTAATGGTTCGTGGGTAATGCTTTTATTAGGATACTTGTTGCCTTGTCAAAGGATTTTTGTCAAGATGCAACAAGCCGCTGAATGAGGATGATTTGATTTCACTTGACTTGCATTTATTTTTTAATCACCAGCTTGACGTAAGAATAATAACATTTCTCACAACACATCCAAGTGTTTTTGAGCAAAGTATCGCTGGAGCTGTGCGTGGGTGTAAATCTACACTTCTCTGTGTGTGTGTCTGTGTGTGTGTGTGTGTGTGTGTGTGTGTGTGTGTGTGTGTGTGTGTGTGAGAGAGAGAGAGAGAGAGATAGGTGTGTATGCTTGTGATTGGGCATGGGCCGCATACGATTCTGACGGAATGATAACCTTCAGCAAACATATCACGGTTTCACGGTATTGTGATATTGCAATCACAGCTTTAAAATGTAATATTTTTTAAATCTCTGGTTAAAAACATTGTATTTTATTTTTTGTACACACTGCACACTGGCAGAGAGTGTATTTTCTGTCCTTGAAGACCAAATAAAAGAACAGCTCACACCTTGCTGAATGGTATGGCGGAAATTCAGTGGTTTTGAAACCGTGACCTTTTCAAACCGCGGGATACCTTGAAATTGGTAACCGGCCCATGCCCACTTCTGTTTAGCCAGATAGCTTTAATTTCTCCTCATTTGAGACTGAACTAATAATGGTTGCGTTGTATTCCCGTCGCTGCAGCCGCGGAGGGAAGACTGTAACAGCGTGAGGCCCGACGACTGGAATCCTCGAACCCCCGTGGGCATTTCCCCTGTGAGCAAAACACACCTCACCTCTCTACCTTCACCAGTCTGAATGCACACATTCTCATAGACAATGCACACTCTGAGGCTAATTATCTCCCAACATGCAATTCACTGCTAGTTCAGTAATTATAAGGCTTTAAAGTAGGAAACAGTGAGAGTACCAGCATGTGAATTTATTTTTCAAGTGCATGGCTAATATTCATATTTTTTATCAGATTTAGTTTGAAAGAATGTCTAATTACACCCTGTTTCAACCTATTACAAAGCTTAACATTGTGAGTACACCTAATGCTGATAACTAGGTCAAATAGAGCTTTTGCTTCTGTGTGTGTTTCTTTTAGCTTAATTTGTAATCACAATGTCTGAAAAAATAAAGGAAAATTGTGTGACTCAGTTACAAAACACTTACGGATACTCAGTATTTGTCACACATAACGCTGTTGATATTAAAACAAATAATCATCAGGAATAGTACAGTGACCCAGAATTTACACACAACCAAATCATTTACAAAAGAGAATTCATTCATTCATCAAATCATTTCTGTTGCCCTTACTCTTTTAACCAGGTAAAACCGTCGCCTCTGCCCAGCGAGTGGAACGGCAAAACAGAGAGCTGCATCCTCAACATCAACTCCACCATTTACGACGAGATCCAGCAGGAGATGAAGAGGGCCAAAGTTTCCCAAGCCCTGTTTGCAAAGGTGGCCGCCTCCAAGAGCCAGGTACAGACACACACACACACACACACACAAAATAAAGCAACATAATGCTTAGATGCTGTTGATTATTTCATGAGATCTAACTTTTCCAAAGTAGCTCTTACAGCAATATTCATGTGCTCTAAATCCAAAACATGTAATTCCTAAACCTGCATCCAAGGAGGAGGAGCCCAAATACACATTTTAGACACAAGGTGTTGAGACACTTCTTTTGATGTCCGAATAAGCCAATCCTTGACCTGAGAAGAATCTGGCGCACCTTAACTCTAAATACCCCACATACACACACACTCGCATGCACACAGCATTTTGGCCCCACGCAGCATTTTGGCCCCACAAAGCTGTCGGGACCCCACAAGTATACTGTACTCCCGGTTTTTGGACCCCATGAAAATAGTGAAACAAGACCACACACACACACAAACACACACACGTTTCAGTCTATACAGAAAACATCATCAAAAAGATCATGGAAATATTTAATACTAGATTCATACAACATCAGCATATTTATACAGTTAAAGGCAAAGAAGTAGAAATCCATCCAACCCACAGCAAAACTTGCCTCGGTGCATCGCTGCTGGGAATTATCGACCTAATGACACATGTCCTCTTTATTGTAGGTTGGGAGTTTAGCAGTCGACATTGTTTCAACACCAAACAAACCTGTTTATATTAGCTCCGCTCAGTAAGACCATGGTTCCCCTGTTATCTTCTCCCAGAGAGCAGGGCGCTCACACAATACAAGCTTGTGTGTGTTGGAAACAGGGGGGATAAAAGAGAAAACACACCACCAATTTAACTCTATATTAAAACCAATTTTAAAAAATGTAGCACTAAGGAGTTATTATTAAAGGTTTTCACGTGTCTGACGGAGGAGGAGTTGGGAAGATTTCCACAATTGTGCTTGATGAAGGCGATGGGGGGAGAAATAGATCACCAAGGGCGGAATAATCTAGAAATATCTGCAAAGGCTTTATTTTTTTCTTGCTGATTAGGATGATTATACCCCCAGATAGCTTTGTTTTACCAAATTGCAGTTTGATGCACAAACCACTGTTTTTGTTAAGGAGTTCAAAGACTTCTTGGAAGGATAGAGAAAGAGAACGGAGGAGAGCGAGCCTGTCGCAGTATTAACTCGCACATGTTTCTCTCTTGTCAAATGAAGGTTTGTCTCGGAACAGGTTTCTTCCGTGCCTTCTCCAGCTCACTCCCATCTTTCTGTCTTGCCCCTCTACCTCTCTCGTTCCCCCGATTTCTGCCTCTCTTTCACGTTTCATTCATGGCAGGCGGGTGTGAATGTGAATTGAGCAGCAGATAAGAAGTGTGCTAATTATGCCTGTGGAAGGGGGCCTGGGAGAGCACTTATCTCTGGCTCCATCTCGTAATGGGCGCTCCCCGGGCAGCTGGTTTCCCCCCTTACTACCCAGCCGGCATTGCGACAGCTACCAGCAGCACCAGGCCAGGCCGCTCCTCCCCATCAGGACCCCTGAACCCTAGAAAATCAGAGACCAGCATCCAGTTTTCAGTTGCTGACTCCGCAAAAAACACTTTACAAGCCTAGCAGGTGCTGGTCCCGTCTTCTAAAATGTGCATATTTGCAGCTGTTCTTATTGTTTCTCATTTGTTTTTTTTATACCAATGTAAATTGAATGTGTTTGGGTTTGGACATGCACTCAAACAATTAACTAATGGAGAAAATAATCTGTAGATTAAACAGTAATGAAAATAGTTATATGCAGGGCAACAAGGAAAAAACATCAGATATCACGATATAATTGAACAAATACCTCAATTTTGATACTGAAACAATATTGTAGGTTTGGCTAGTGGTGCTTAAAAAATATTTTCACAATTATATTTTAGAAAAATAAGCATCACAAATGTGAATATAATGATTAAGTGGTTAAAGGCAACTAATAGAACAAGTAGAACAGTCTGGTAAATTACATGAACTTTACTGTTATGCAGCCTTTAAAAACTGGAAAAGACAACTCCACAATTTCCAAAATCTGAGACGATATCTAGTCTCATATCACCATATTAACCAGCCCTAGTCGTAGATGGCTGCTCTGGTCACACTTACAACTACTCCCCATAACATTTCACACTATAATGGTCTCAAGTAGGTTAGGTGATGCCGGTTTTAAAGTGCTTACGGTCAAATATTAAATGTCACTTCTTACAAACAGACAGGAAAAAAAACATTCAGAATATTAAATTGATGCTTTGGTAAGCTACTCTTTTCTGCTTAGTCTGTAGAAGGGGAAAAAAATCCAAAAAAAAAAAGCATGGTGGTGCCACTGCTGGAACTGAAGAAATTATTACTTCATGCGACTAAGGTTAGGCTACTGGGTGTTGAGTGTGTCAGTGTTAATTGTTCATGAGCTTACTATAGTGTGATTCAGTCAGCCATAAAGGATTGCAAAGTGTATTTTTAAATGACATATTGTAAACGACAGCTTAAGCCCAGAGAGGTTTGCAGCCTTACAGGAAGAAAACCACACTATTCAACCATTTTGGTAGAGGACACTATCAGCAGAGACGGCTGGTAACTGAGGTTCGGCGTGCAGTGTGGATGTGTTTGGTGATGAGGATGGAGGATGGGCTGGACTGGCAGGATGCCCATATGGGGTCCAGGGAAATAATGGTGGGGGGAGGGTGGGGAAGAGGGCTCATCACTGAGCCTGGCACCGTCCTGTCAGCTTGGTGTGCAGTTCAGTTCAACCCCTTCAGCTCAGCTTAGGATTTCCCAGCATGCTTACGCAAGCACAGGATCAGGTGACCAGGATCACTTGGTACCAGTCCCGTAGATATGTGTGTGTGTGTGTGTGGGGGGGGGGGGGGGGGATATGTGTTCACCGTGTAATGAAGATATGTGCCTCATTCATGTGGAGACAGATGATGCAGCTGACAAGGGAAGGACAAAACCAATGGAGATCTGAGAGGAGAGAAATAAGACGTGGAATTGAAGTAGTGGTCCCCTTGGTAGAAAAGCAGTAAACAGGAGTTTATTGATTGCTGCATGCACCACTTAGTGTATGCATAGGTGTGTGCGTGTATGTGTATACTGCATTTAGTTGTGGGTTTGTGTGTGTGCTTTTCTGTGCGTCAAATATGGGTTGATGTGCAGGAACATTTGAATGTGTTTGTCTGTTGGTGTGTGTTTGTGGGGGTTCCTGGAATGCTGCCATCCGGTCCTCTCTTAGGGCTCATAACCACAGCAGGCCTCGGCAACCCCTTAACAACCCCCCCCCCCCTCACACATATTCAATGTTGCATTTCAATCACTCTTTGACTCCCACAAATTCAGAGTGCTAACCATTGAATCTAACCCAAGCCATATTACTTTATCAGATCAATGGTCAATGGACATTTTACTTCAAGTTTCGTCTTACATTTTTTTAGTAAGTAATCCATGCAGCAATTCTGATTTATTAGGACAGATATTACATTTAGTCTTTGATCAAATCAGAATCATTATTCATGATCCATTCCTCAATGACTCAAACTGATTGAATGCTCCAAAAATGCTCCATCTCCATTTCGCTTCAGGAGATGTCAGACTTGGAGAAAATAACTGCGTGTTACTGGTTCAAATCCAGGGATGACACTGCCAGAAGTAGCTACGTTCGCCAAACGGCCCATTTTGTATTAGCCGGCGAAGGTGCAAGTTAGGATTTCTATAGCCTGGAGTTGATGTCAACATTATTAACTGGCTCAGTAGGGCTGGACCGCTATCTAGCAAGCTCCTATGCTTTGTTTTCATTCACATTAACAGAGGGGGCTTGCTGTGTTGGCTAGCCTGGCAGAGAGGGTGGCTAATGTTCAGTTGAGCAATGGGAGGTTAGCTGAGGGTGGGGCAGGAGCGGGTTGGGGGCATTTCTTTGACACAATTTTTATGTCTAAACATCTCTGACACTTCCTGAGAGGAATTGCGCAACGGATAGAATCAGAGTCCCTTCTGTCATAAAACAAGCACCCTGGGAGCCCTGCTCACCACGGGGCTCAAAGCCCTCCGACTCCTCAATGACCAGAAGAGTACAGAACGCAGTCAACACCCTCTCCCCATCTCTCTTTCTCTCTCTCTCACTCGCTCATTCTCCCCTGGAAGAGGCTACGCTAATTACCCAGGCTCTAATGAGACAGAATGGCACTGATCTGGTCTGCCGCTGTGCCACCGGGGGGGCCGGGCAGGGGGGCTGGTGCAGTAGGGGGGAGAGCGAGGGGGAAGGTTGGTGTATGCCATCTGCCACCCCGCACCCGCCTGGCACGGGAGTCCCTGAAGTGGAGGGGGGGTGCCTTGTTGGTCTGGAGAGGTGGGGGAGTGGGTGGAGGTGGGTGGGGGCGGGTGGGGACACTGATATGAGTAGGAAGGGAGGGTGACAGGATAACTGGAACTGCTTCCTTCATGTTTGGAAAATGACAAATTTCCCGTTACGGGTGGAATCCACTTAGTGGTTGTACATGTTTTAGTGAGACTTGAGCGCTTCTCTTAGCTTTAATCTCAGATATTTAGTACATGACCCATCCAACCAGACCAGACCAATGATACACACACACATATGACGCACACCACTTCTATCATTCTGCTCCATCCAATGGCTGCTTAGCAAGAGGGGCAGATGGCTGACCTTTTGGGTGTCTGTTTCTGGATTGGGACCGTTCAGAGGTTTGTCTGTTACTGAGAAGCCACTTGGGGTCAGTGTGTTAGAAGTCACGTTTTGCATGAAGAGTTGTGTAAAAATGGCATTAAATGACATCCTTGGATAATAAAATTGATAGAGTGAAGATGTTAATCTGTTACTTTTTAATATAAGGAACTGCTAGGGGCTATGTGTTAGAGTGGCTCAGTGACATTTTCCTGCAGAAAAGTTGGACTTTCTGTGCGATGGCAGGGCAGGCATCACAATATCTTATTTCTTTGGTTTGTGGACTCACAGTTCTCCACACCCCTCTCTCCCTCAAATTAGGCAGATCAGAGCAAGCATATCACAACCCCTAGGGATCTAAAAGAGCCGTGACTGTTTATTAATTGATTTATTTATTTATCTCCTGTGCCTGCTTGGTTATTAGGTTGCCATGGGAAACAGGCTAGGCCAGATCTTCTCTATTATTAAAGACACAATTTCTTGAACTGGAGACCCAGCTGTCTCAATAATTAATTTAGCGAATGAATTATCTCGCAAACGGTAAGTCTTCCCCTCCCTCTGAAATGAGCCTTTCTCTTATTGTTTAATGGACAGTGGAATTCCCAACAGCCTGTTTTTTCTCCACTGACTGTTTCATCGAACCCTCATCATCTTAGCAGGAGCCGGGGGTCTCACTGGGCATGCCCAGAGCACTTTGTGTCTCTCCTTCCATCTCTCTCACTTACGCCTTACATGCCACCTCTCACCCCATCTGTCTCCAAATGCATAGCCCACTCCCTCCTCTTCGCCTGCCTCCTCAGTGCAGTCCAAACTAGGAATCTGACCCCACAGTCAGGACTCCAAATTGTCTCTTCATCACCTCGAGTGCATTATTATAAGACAAATGTTTTCCATTGTGGAGCAGGTGTTGGCCAGTTTACTGGTAAACTGAGATAGCACTTTGCTAATTGTTCCCTAGCCCTCTCTCTATAAATGTTCTCAAGGCCTAACCAGTGCTCAACCTGTTAGCCACATGCTAAACCTTACTAGTCCTTAACCTTTTCCTGCTTGTTAGCAAATGCTACCCTAGTACTGTGACAGGCACAGTATTTTGTGAGCTCTTTCTTTCCTGCAAATGCTTGCTAGCTTACCCTCTCCCACTGTTTCCACTTCTCCTGACAGACCACACAGGGCTTGTTCTGAGGCCCATTCTCACTAATCTGATCAGGCAGGCAAATACGCCGGGAAAAACGCTTTAATGATCCCCCTAATTACCTCAAGTCAATACCAACTGTATTATTAGACTCGGGGAAAATATTCCATTAGGGTGCCCCCCGTGGGAGTCCCCCCTGTGCGTGCTGATGTCACGCGCTGCGCGCCCCCTACGCTTGTAATTAATTTTATTTACACACTCAGGAATGCACAAGGTCGCACCTGCAGCCCGGAGCCGCCCGACTCGGCCCGCCTAATCAGATCTGTCATAATTATCATTCTGCATGCTTCTGACACACGCCGGGAAATATTTCAATTTAACTACAGCCACTAGCTCCGGCAGATGCAGTCTGAGAGAGGGAGAGTGTTTGAGCGTGCGAGTGTGTGTGCATACAGGAGTGTGTATGACTGACTGTGGGGGAATTGCATGGGGAGACATTAGGACCTATCCATGTGCTCATGTTGGTGCTTGTGTGCACTTGGTTTTGCTGACATTATTTGATCATACACCATCTTTCACCATCTCTTTTCTTCATCCTTATCTTGCTCTCTCCCTCTCTCTTGCTCTCTCTCTCTCTCTCTCTCTCTCTCCCTCTCTCTCTCTCTCTCTCTCTCTCCCTCCCTCTCCGAGGGTAACTAACTCTCCATCCTCATCTCTCTGTCCACATTATATTCTTCAGTCACTATTTTTTAAAATAGACAAATATAAATTGGCCTGATATATCTGTTGCCTTTTCAGCCACGCACAGAGAGACATTTGAGATTTTCTGTTTACTTTGTTGCCACTTGTATAAATACTCTATTTTAAGTTCAAGATTAATTTCCAAGTTGAACAAGACACACAGCTATAGCGCTGAATAAACAACTGCATATGAAGACTTCTATTTCAGGACACTTTTTGGGGGTGAAAATTTGTTCAGTTTCATTAGTAGCTGAAGCAAACTTGTATGCCAATTAAGGACACTTATTTAGCTGACATAGACAATTTGCAGGTTCTTTGTTATTTCTATCCCTAATTCAATAAGATCAGTCATGATTTATCACCTTAATTATGCTTTGATATTAGCAATTAGACCCCAGCTTTGAATTAAATCTCAATCAAGCTCTTATAATTGATGGAATCGGACTGCATGTAGGTGCTTTCTGTGTCTGTAATGTTTCTGCTGTTGTTATCTCAAGCTCATCTTCAGTGTGTTTGTTGTCTTCTGTGCATTCATCCTCCATCTGCTTTAGCAGTATTGGACAGAAAAGATTATAAACAGGAGGTAAATTTGTGGTGGGAGAACAGTGTTTGAACATTCAGTATAGCTGTGCAGACAGTGCTGCCACCCAAATATCAGCCCACCACCAGGCTAAACTAGATTACGGTGCAATTTCAGCAATACTAATATTTGATACAAAGAGGCACATGTACTGTAGCATCAACAGTGACTCAATTCTCTGCCATTTTGTACTCATAAAGAGAAAACAATTTCACTAAATGTGATATGGACTGATATTTAAAGGGATTTTTTTTACGTTCTTCTGAGATAATGAATGAATGAATGCCTTTATTGTCACTGTGCTTACATACAAAAAAATGTTCTGTCTCGTAAAAGAACTGTTTCCTTTCACTCTGCTCAAACACATACTCGCACATTAAGATAGAATAGGTAAGGTATAAGGTAAAATACGACAAAATAAAGTGCTGTTAAAAGATTTGGATAAAGTGCATATACAGTTATGTCTATATCAGATCTGTTGCCTGTACATTATTAGTTAGTTATTTAGTACAGTGGACAAATACTAAACGTATTAAAGCTAATTTGTAGATATTCAAATTAGAAATGTTCTCTTGTCTCCACTGTTGTTCTTGAGCAAAGCACTTATCCTGCTGAGAACCCAACACAAATAGACCACAGTTGCACCGGGGAACTCCCACTATTGTTACTATGCTGTGTGCAGTTGTGTGTGAAGAAGAACTTTGCTGAAAAAGAACAAAACGTGCAGTTAAAAAAAAGAAAAACAACACTGCTCTAACCACACAGATGTTTAATGTGCTCCATTTTCCATGGACTGGTCATTTGCCTTTGGTTATTCTTTATGCTCCATCTGCCTCTATTTGGTTGCACGAAAATTCCCCGCTCACTTTATTGGTTCGGCAACCATGACATAAAGCCTCAAACAACTGGTTGGTATTGTTTCTGGGAGCAAGTGCTGACACAGAGAGGGCCATTTCCTGCACAGTCATGCCTTGCCTCCACAATGTGTGTCGTGTTAGCTGTCAGTCTGTTATTGTTGTCGACTCGCTTATTGTATCTGGAGAGGTCAGGACCCCTCTTCAGAAAATGTTCACTGTTTGGCTAAGACTTTTCCATGTCGTGGCTCGGATAGAGATTAATTGTTTGGCATGTATGATTCAGACTGGCACATTTCTCTCCTAAAGCTCAGCCACTGACATCCTCACAAAAGTGGATAGTGACACAATCTGGCAATCAGAATCTGGAAAGCATCCACTCTGACAAGACATCAGAGTTATATCAACGTGATTTAATAATACAAAGAATATTTTTTAAAGGCATGTTTCAAATGATTTAAGATGACTCAGTTTTTTAATCCTCAAACGATTTCCTTACGAGAAAAGCAGCTTCATGAGAACTAGGAAATTTCATCATCCATTACTGCGGTCGCAAATCCAACCATCCTAAGGGCATCTGTCATTTCAAAGAGGATGTCCGTTTGATCTGTTTTGTAGTAGGCCTCCTTATGAATGCTCAGGACCAGCGTGTGAATTGGACTCAGATGGCGAAGTTCTGAAAAATCATGCAGAGGTGAATAAAAATCTGGCTTAACAATAAATTCACCTGTATGAACACATAACGTCAACAGCCCTAGATTTAGTCTTAACAAAGTGGTATAATTTTAGAAATTTGTATGTTAGGATCTTACTAGCAGTCATTTTTGTCATAACCATCTCCCTATCACATAGACAGTCTACGATTTTAAAAACGATTGCTTTGGGTACATGATGAACACCCAACATAACCATCATTATTCATCTAGTGTTGCAGTGGTTCTCCGCTAATCAACGAGTTAAATCCTATGTTGAACCATAAATTATTTCCTTTGGCTTAAAGTCTTGATGGTGGGATCACCAGAACACCTCATCAGAGGAGCATCAATTTGGATTAACACTCCATTAAAGGACTAAATAGACTTTTTCTTTTGAGAGTTTGGGCCTTTGCTCACCTGATCCATCATCTGTTGAGACAAACGGCACTTAAGTTATGTGTATGTTGTTAATGCTGATGGTATCCCGGTCACATACAGTGTTTACAGCAATTGTTGCACACTCTTGAGCAACTGTCACTGGCTGTGTAGACATTAAATACAAAATTTAATGAAGCCACGAACAGACACATAAATAGGATGTTTCAGTTGATCTGAAAGGATACAATGGGTTTTTTACTATATTTTTATGCACAACATTGCTATCCTTACAATTTCCATTGCAGTTCAGATAAGGCCACTGACCGTATCCATTGTGATCTCTTCCTCACAGTATGCCAACAATAATTTGTACAGTCACTCAGAGCTGTTCTATTTGCTTATAAATCCCCCCCGACCAAAAAAAAAAGAAATAAAAATAAAATAAAAAATCTTGACCTGAATTTGAAGTCAATTATTGCTTATTGTTGCGGGAGATTCACATATGCCCTAGCATCAGGAACGTTTCAGCGCTCCCGTCGTCGTCAGCAGATGAGCGGTCCACCATGGCCTAATGTTTTTACAACACAGCACACGTTACCTTGTGGGGTGAACGTGCACGTGCAACCGCCAGTTTGGCTTGCTCAGGGAAGAGGAACGTGTTATCGGCTGCATTTATCTGCATAGGGTTGTCTGCCAGTGTTGGGCCTCTGCCAGGTTCAAGGAGGAGGAAAGACAATAATGCATTGTCTTCCCCCTACTTTTAGCTCCCTCCCTTGTTCAGACACAGAAGAGGTCTGTCTGCTGCCTTCGAAACAGTCCTGTCCTCCAACCCGCCAGCCACAACAATGGCCACAATCAATTCATCTGAGATTTTTTATTTTTTCTTCTTCATTGATTTGATGTGGCCTCTTGGCCTTTTGCCTTTTTTTCCAAATGCTACTCAAAATACTCCCATAGTCAATTTCTGGGGTTTAAACTGAGGCATGATTTTTGGTCACGCGGTAATCCGAGAAAAAAAAAATCTAATGGCAAATTGATGGACATCTGTTGGCTTATTTTATTTATTTATTTGTGCAGTGGCCGAGGTCAGCCGGATGGGGCTGATAACAAGCAAATGGGATTAGAGGGAAGGTGTTGGCCAGACCTTGTGACAGACCCCTCTGTCTGTCTGTCTGTCTGTCTGTCTGTCTGTCTATCCCTGTCTATCCCTGTCTCACAGCAAAGCCAGTTGCTCATCAGCATTTCTCTGAGCTTCCATGCTGGGTGTGTTTGCAGTGGTAGTTTGGTGGTGAATGGGTGGATGGGTTGGGCGGTGAATACCATGCTGTTCTCTGACAGAGCAGGCCTATGCGCTTATTGGCAGCTTGTGACTGCAGCACTCACACACACGGTGTACCGCATTGCATAGCTGGGTGAATCTCGCGCATGAATTCAACTATTGTGTTAGGAAGAAAATATTTTTACCAGAACACCCGGTTGCTATTTATATCAGGACCATACAATGGCCTGCTGAACAGTTTATTACTCTTTTAATTTGGCACCTTATGACCCCAGAGTCCCATTAGCCTCTGGTCAGATCTGTGTCTGCTGTTAAACAAGAAAAGCCTGGTGGTTCTTGATTGCCAGTCCTGTTGTTTGAAACTAATTAATAATTAGGCAACGATGACCTAGAGGCATCGGATTATTGTGCAATATTGTCGCAGGTGTGTGCCAACATAGCAAGATAATCCTTTGCCTGTCAGTACTTATTGCTCCGATGAACCTGTTTGCAGCATCTGTGACTTCAACTGAGAGATGTATTTAGCATCAAAACAAGTCTTTCCAGTTCACTACTTACTCTGTGATTTCATAAGTAATTTAGGTTGGTTGTAATGCATTGGTTTACTTCAGTAAGTCAATTGAAAACCTTATCAGCATGCGTTTCTGGTATAAATGTCTGAATGTGTAGCAAATGTGATTTTCTTCCCACAATGGTCTATGGCTGCAATTATGTTGATTATCCATTAATCTGGCAATTATTTTCTTGAGTAATTGGTTAGTTTTTTTTGTTCGTAAAATGTCAAACAAAAAGATTCAAAAAAATTCCTTGTTTCCCCTGACCAAAGGTCCAGCAGTAAATCTTTAGTTTGTCATTTTCTTCTTGTTAATGACTCAAAATAGTTGAAGATTGAGCATTTATCAATGGACTAATACTGCCTGCGCTAGTCTAAATCGTGTTTGAGAGGCTCTTTCCACCCTAGATTAAATCTTGTGGGAAAGACTCAGGAGAAAAAAAAAAATTAAATCTTAAGATGCATCTCACCACTTGAACAAACAGAGTTCAAAGTAATTTCACAAAATAATGAAGTTGTTACAGCTTACATGATAGCAAACGCTTGTTTTATCTGTATCGCGCATCAGACACAGAGGAACATGAGAATGTTGTCTGCTGTTCTGTGCTGGGTTATCTGCTTGTCTTACATGGTTTTCTGGAAATGTCTGCATGTGTTTTTTTTGTAGTGATGATTGATGAGAAGTGTGACCAGGGTCCAAAATTAGCACTTGAGAAATGTAAAAAGAGTAAAAATCTGCGTTGATACAATACATGAAGCCAGTCTCTATTGGGGGGTTGTTGAAATAGGACTACTTCACTCCTATTAAACCCCTTTAGTTGACACTTTATGTTTATGCACACTGGTGGCGGCATGCAACATATGAGGGAGTTGATCAACGTAAAAGGAAAAATAAAAAGCACGGTAGAAGTAAGTTACAGCAAAATTTCCCATGAAGTGGCGCTTCCCAGATAATGCCAGACGGGTGAGGAGACATCGACTTTTTTTGGAAAGCAACGTCAACGTGAGCTGCATATACCGCAGGTACTCAACAAGTTGGACCTGCTTATTTGTGGTCGGAACTCCTCTTATAAAAATAGAATGTAACAAAAATCATTATGTATCTGATACAGTTTTATGGATGGTTAAAAAGTTGTTTTTCCACTTGGGTATCTCATCTGGTAGAGCATTCACCCATATACAGAGGCTCAGTCCTTGACTATATACATATATATATAATTTTGCCTGTAGATTTTTTTTCAGTTTACAAGCCATTGGCAGATAGGGCAAAAAGTTAATTTTGGACGCTGAGTGCAAGACTTAACCATCCAGTCCAAGTCTTATCTTTGTAAAATCAAAAATTCCGTTAATAGTGTGGGTTTTCTGTCAGTGATAGTTATCCGTCTCATCAGTCATAGACGTTCTTATCACCAGTCTGGTTCCTGTTCTTGCAGTATTTTTTGGCCTGGATGGTTAAACTGTGAGATGATCACATTTCTTGACTGAACACGAGTCGTTGTGAAATAAAGTGAGAGTGTATTCTGTGTTGGCCCACAACTGGGCTTGTTCTGAACTACCTGTTCTATTTATTTATAGAGTGCCCTTAATGATCTTCAACAGAACACAGAGTACGCTGGATTGAAGAGCCCTAGATTTTTGTTTTCTGGACTGTGTTGGAACACTTTAGAGGCAGGGGCAGTAAGTTCCATGATCCAATCAAGAGCGGTTGGTGCTTGTCAGCTGCGGTGGAGAGGCACAACAAATTACATTAAATAATAAAGGGGAAAATGGATTTGCAACAGTATGGTTATGTTGAACATGAATTCTTGTTAGTATAGTAATTCTTTGGAAAGAATATTGATTTATATGCAGGGTTCAAAATTAACTTTTTCGTCCACCAGCCAAATGGCAAGTGAATGTTAAAATGTTACCAGCTACTCAATAGATTACCACTGGTTTAGTGAACCAAAGCTACCAGCCACTTCATATTTGATCAGCATTCGGCTGTTGAACCCTGTGTATATGTACTTCGGATATATTCCATACTACTTTACATTGTAGTAGGAATACGTTTTATGCCATTTACAACGTCCATTTTTTTTTTGTTCTTTACTGCCAGTTTACTGACAACAAGGGAGTCAAATGTCTAACTTCACTCTCACTCTTTCTATTTCTCACCATCTCTCTTTCCTCTCTTTATCCCCGCTGCCTCTGCCTGGCCTGTGGAAGCAATGCAATTAGACAAACACAAACAAAGCTCTTGAAACTGCCATGGAAAATGCTGACTGTCCGCTGTCCACTGTCCTGGCCGGGAGCTAACTGCTGTTTGACGTACATCACATGAAAAATGTTTAGCAAATGTTCGTGTGATTCTTCCTTTCACTCCTTCTGTAAAAGCTGAATGTCAGATGAAAAACTGTAGAAATAAAAGGCAGCAAAACGAAAAATTAAAAGCCACACAAACGAACATTCACACTTGCGAACTAATAAACTATCTGTACTTTATTTCATCAAAATGGACTTCCTGGCATTGGAATAGAGTTCACGTCGTGCCTTTGTTTGATTGGCTCTGCTACCTTTGGTTTAATCCTGCTGGTTTTGGGAGTGTTTGAGTTGGATTACTCCATCGTTGGGCCGGGGTACAGTTTCTCTGGCTTTGACAAGATGGTGTGTGGTGGTTTGTGTGCGTCTCTTTGTGTGTTTATGGGTTGTGTGTGTGTGTCTGTGTGTGTGTTCTCCCTCACTACCGAATCAGCTGAAACCACAGACAGCCCAACTGGAGCGCCGTCCAAATCCCTCTGCATGCAAATTAAAAACGCAACAATAAACGTGGCAAAGGAACAAGGTGGGCACGTAGGCTTTATGGCCCCCTCTACCCACTCTCCTCCCTCTCCCTCACTCTCTCTCTCTCTCTTTATGTCTCTCTTCTCTCTTTCTCCCCCTCTCAGCTTCCTCCAAAACCCCTCCTGGGTTTGATGTGGCTTATGGGAGGAGTTGGAACAGGGGACAACCAAACTGCTGAGTTATCTCTTGCATGCAGTGTGGCGGCGTGGCTCTGCCCTCTGTGTGTATGAGTGTTTGTGTGTGTGTCTGTGTGCGGACCAGCAGCGCGGTGTAATCCTGTGGAAATGAAAGGTGCTGCCGCGCACTGGCCGGGAGATTACAGCGCCTCTCTGACACGGTGCCAGGACAGACTACCCGGCTGAGCGAGTAGCACACACTCACACCTCGCTGCTTCTCTTTGACGCTGTGTTTCTTCCTCGCTGGTTCTCGCCGTCCCTCCTTCTTCATCCACTTTTGTCCCTTTACAGCTCTCTTGTAGCGTCATGCCATGCCCCCCCACCAGTCCTCTTCGCCTTTCCACACAGTACTACAGAGTGTTAGTTCCCTTCACTCTTACTCACACACACTGGCCTGCTGAGGTTTAGGTCATCACGTCCGATGCTGTGAGACCACGTCACTCACCTCCTGCAGAGCCCTTATGTCCTGCATTTTCAGTAACGTGTCAGTCTCCTATTAAATCTTTCACTAATCAAGTTCAGACACATTGTGCACCCATTTTATTGAGGAAATAAAGCATTTTGGATTGTAATCGTCCCATACAGTTCCTCAGCTCTGTCTTTCATGGCCCTCTGCTGGAGTGTTTCAAACATGGGAGTCACTTGCTTCCTCCCATGGGTGCTGCTCAATATGCGAGTGTGTGTTTCTCGTGACGTTAAATTGTTCCGTCCTGCTGTGTTGCTTGACCTTGGCTAATTCCCATCTTCATCTTCAGCTGCGGCAGAAAGAACATATTAACTGCAGGTGCAGCCACCCAAAAACAATGGGATGCTGTTTTTGTATTTTGTCTATGACTTTGATTTATTTTACTGGAAAGTGTTTTTGCAAAATCTTTTCATTGAAATTTCTTCAATTCTTTGGAATGGTGTAACACTAGATTTATTTTTTAATATTGGTGCTGTAATGCTATATATATATAGCATTACAGTAATATATTTAATTGTCTAATTGCCTCTAAAACTGGGTGGCCATGTGAACAGTTTCCATACTCTTGGGCCTAACATTAATATTGACACTCAAAGAGATTAATATTACAATATGTGACCTGTGCTCAGATTTGAGCCTACAGACAATGCTTTACTGACCTTTCCCTCCCTGTGTCTCCCTCTGATCCTCCCTTCAGGGTTGGCTCTGTGAGCTGCTGCGTTGGAAGGAGGATCCCTCTCCGGAGAACCGGACTCTCTGGGAGAACCTCTCCATGATCCGCCGCTTCCTGAGCCTCTGCCAGGTCGAACGCGACGCCATCTACGAGCAGGAGAGCAGCGCCGGGCAGCAGCAGCATCACAACGAGCGGCCCATGCACTTGATGCACATCTCCACTGAGCAGCCACAGGTGAGTGAGTGTGTGTGTGTGTGTGTGTGTGTGTGTGTGTGTGTGTGTGTGTGTGTGTGTGTGTGTGTGTGTGTGTGTGTGTGTGTGTGTGTGTGTGTGTGTGTGTGTGTGTGTGTGTGTGTGTGTGTGTGTGTGTGTGTGTGTGTGTGTGTGTGTGTGTGAGTATTGCTTCAACCCTTACTTGCATTTTCAAGCTGGTTTAAACAAATTTCCTGCTATAACTCTCAGTTATCACTTACAATACTGGGTGCAGTGGTAGAAATGAAATGACATAACACTGTTGACAAGTTTGTAATAAGGAATAAATACATATAAAAATGCAGATGCAAATAGACATCAAATATGAATAAATGGCATAAATGTTTATGAAATAGAATTATTTTTCACACACTTAACATGTAGGAGGCATACATACATGCATGGATACACACACAACCGCACCTGCACATACAAGGTTTTACTAGTGATAATGTACTGTTAACTCAGACCCCTACTCTGGTATTCAGATTCGATTACTTGATCATCAGAAAGATATTTGTTGACTGTTTTGACAATCAGTTAGGCTAATCACTGAAGTCTGTTTTTTTTTTAGAAAGAATGCCAAACATTCAGATTATGTTATTGGGTTTTTGGACTGTTGGTCAGAAAAAATCAAGCAATTTCAGGTTGTCAATTATGACCAGCAATATTCCCCTTATTTTCTGACCTTTTATAGACCAAATGATAAATCAATCAGTCTTACTGTGTATGTATGAGTGATCCTACTACTGAAGTTCTATAGTTCCAAAACAAATAAGTAAAAAACATGGTGTCCCCCAGTTTATTTCATCTAAACTAATCTTTCAGGAATTCCTAATAAACAACACTTGGGAGTTTGATAATTAGAAACAGCAACAATTAAAAGTTTTGGCGTATTTAAGATAGTTTCTTTATTAAAGACATCTGGCAGATAAATGGAAAATATCACACAGGCTCGGTTAACGGTCGAAATCTCTTAATGAAGTACAATAATACTTCTATTAAAAGTCTGAGCCACAGCTGAGCGGTTGATTAGTTATTTGGTTACTTGGAAACATGGCCAGTGTTTCACAAGGGCTGCCATTTACTGGATATAAATAAGGTAATGGGATTTCTTTTACAAATCAGTTTCAGCAGCAGATATGGAATGAGGGAATTTTGGACATACTTTGGATGTGAACCAAAATGGGTCGACATTGATAAAATAAGATGATTTCTGATTTAATAGTGCAGTTTTACACGACCATAAGAGACTAGTGTTTAAATATTTTGTGCCGGTCCTTCACTCACTAACACGATACATTAGCCAAATTAGCTCCCATTTGCTCAACAAGAACTATCATAGCTCAGTATATTGGTACAGTAAAATCACATCTTTGGGTGCATTTATGCAGCTGGCAAACAGAGTCCCTGCAAAGTGCTGTTTTGCAAACTTCATTATGGAACACCTATTCTACAGTGTCTGACTCAGAAATGAAAATAAAAGAGCACCCATTTTGCGGGGTCAATAGGGACCACGAGTTGCCCACTCACTCCCTCTCCAACCACACAATGAGACATTTTACGAGTAATGTGTCATGTGTTTACACTAACACGATTTAGACGGCCGAGTGAAAGCCATCGATAGCATTCTCACACTGCGGCAAATCAGCCAGACCATCGCAACGTGAATTGTGCACAGGGAGCTTGTTTATCACTGCCAGGCAATAGAGCCTGATAAGCAGCAGAGGCTATAACAGAGAGGCCAGTTTCCCACTGTGTGTAGGGCTGAGTGTGTCTCTTGACTGTGTGTGTGTGTGTGTCTGTGTGTGTGTGTGTATGTGTGTGTGTGTGTGTGTGTGTGTGTGTGTGTGTGTGTGTGTGTGTGTGTGTGTGTGTGTGTGTGTGTGTGTGTGTGTGTGTGTGTGTGTGTGTGTGTGTGTGTGTGTGTGTGTGTGTCAACCCCCACAATGAGAGACACAATCTCACAATACCAAAAAAGAAAAAGTCATATCTGCAGAACTGATTACATTCAATGAGATATTACATGGAAAATTCCTTCAACCAAGTGCCTGTTCCATACACAGCGGGCCCATTTTTTCTCACAACTCAATTGATTTTAATGAAAGGCCTTATTAAGGCGCCGATAAGTGTTCACTGATAACATTCCCTTTCTCCTTTCTCTTCCCCTTTTTTTCCCACTGCAGGCTCAGCTACCCCATTCACATCAGCAACACCCGCCCTCCCTGTCCCTCCAGCACCCTTCCCAACCCCTTTTGTCCCAGCAGCCCTTGCAGCAACTGCAGCCCTGCACTGGTCCCCGGTTGCCGCCTCGCCAGCCTTCCACCGCTTCCCCAGCCGAGACGGAGGACGAGGGCAGCCGCGGAGGGAGCATCAAGTCCCGCACCTGCGGAGGGAAGATCTCCCTGGAGGCTCTGGGCATCCTGCAGAGCTTCATCCAGGACGTAGGCCTGTACCCCGACGAGGAGGCCATCCACACCCTATCGGCCCAGCTGGACCTGCCCAAGCTCACCATCATCAAGTTCTTCCAGAGCCAACGCTTTTACATCAATCACCCAGCCAAGGCGCTCAAGGAGCCCAGTAACAACAACAAAAACAGCAGCAACGCGGCAACCACCCACACCAACACAAGCAGCAGCGGCGGCAGCAGCAGCAGCAGCCCGGCCTTCGAGGAGGAGCTGACGGACTTCAGAGAGAATGCAGAGCTACTGAAAGAGCTGGACGACAGCACGCAGACCAACAGCACCATCTTCTCCATCAAGATGGAAGAGCACCTGGCCCGAGGCGCAGAGGCCCAGTCCGAGTCTGAGCACGAGGCCAAGGAGTAGGACTCCCCCCTTGTCTGAACATGTACTCAGAGTTTTCCCGTGCACACACAGACTGATGACTGTGCTAAATGTAACGCTCTGGCCGACACAGAACCACCACACTGCAAATAAAGAAAAGTAGTGTTTTTAATCAGTACAGTGTCTGGACTATATGGGAGTGTTTATATATATATATATAGTTGCAGACTGACAGGCTATGTGAAGTGAGTGTTCACACACTGAAGAGCCCATTTCAGACTCAAGTACTACTTTTTGGATTTTGTAAAACTTGTATTATTCACTGTAAAGACTGACGCATCATTTAAACAATCTGCACAAAAAATTATTCTAAGTATGTTGCCGTGGATATTTGCTGACTGCACTCTATGTCTGTTGTTTTACACTGACTTACTTTATCTTTTTGAGCTACTGATTATATTTAAAAAGAAAAAAGTCCCCCTGGAGTTTGCCAGGACTTTGATAGGTGTTTACGTTATGTGATGTTTAACTGGATAAAAAAAATAAAAATAAGAAAATGAAATCTAGGACCAAGGGGTTGACAAGGCCTTAATTATGAGGTAGTCTGGAGCCCGCTGGCAGATTAGTTATTATTTTAATAATGTGATTATAGATCACTCCAAACTCTGGAACGCAATCACCCAGCCCAGGTGAATCTCCCAAGAACAGCTCAGTCTTTACATATTATTTGTTAGGGAGGAAATATAAATATATATATATATATATAGACATTATATTGTAACTGTAAAAAAAAAAAATAACAGTCTTAAAGAAACTATGCCAACAAATGCCTTGTACTATACGGCACTGCCGATTTTAGATTATTTTGCAAAACCTTTGTCACTGTAACTCTCTGAATTGCCACACAGTTAGAAATGTGAATTACACCATTGTTATGTTGTCCAACATTATTTATTTGCAGTTCATGCAGTGTCTCTAATGTAATTACTTTTTCTTTTTTTTAAATTTATGTAACATCAAGCTGCGTCAAGCTTTTTTTTCGTTAATTCCACCGATCCTTTTTCTATTTATAAATGTGATTTCGATGGGCAGTAAAAACAAAAAGTGTCTTAAACGTTTTAAATGGAGAAATGTGCTTTAAAGGTTGCCTATAAAAAGTGCTGTATGTCAAGCAACTCATGCTACAAGCTTCACAATTAATGTTGTATGCAATTTTTACTATCATGCAAATAAGCTTAGGTAAAATGACTAACCTATAGAACAACTTAGAGAGAAAAACATATGCAATCTGTGTGAAAATCGATGTCTGCGATGTGTCTTCCTTTGGTTAACAATCCAATTCAAAAAGCTATTCCTGTATAAATATTCTGTATAAAAGTGTTTCTTTTTTATGAGTTTATTTCAATGAGAACACCAGTTATTTTGTTACGACTGACTGTTTTATAAGTGTTTCTCGGTTCCTTCCTGCAGAAATGTTCTAACTAGAAGTGTTTAATGATTGTTAATTACACAATTAAACTGTTTGTATTGTACCACAGATTTCTTGGCATTAACTTGACCGGACTCTTTTGCCACCAGAGTGGGCTTTTCTCCTCTGAAAAACAAAAGACCAAACAATGTGAATTGTTTTTTTGGTTTGTTTTTTAAATCTACTGCTATGACGTATCAACTCCAGTTACGGCCTGGGGTCGGCCGCAGTCACTGAACACGTTATTTGTAATGACTGTAAATATCACATCTTATGAATCATTGATTGTTTATTATTGTAAATATACTTGAAGTTTGTGCCAGAGCTCACCATACAAAATTGAAATCAAGGTTCTGTCGTGCCTCTTCCTCTCTAAGCGACTGTACCTGGGCTCTTCTACTGCTGAGTGTATCTGAAGCACCTGTGAGATCTGAAATAAATAAATGTTAGGTGTGAACACCTGTAATAGCAAAAGCCCTCTGTGGGGTGTTCAGATAGGAAAACGGCACAGGTGTCCCGACCTTGCCGTGAACCCCGGGTGTCTGCACCTTTAGGAAATTACCCTCACCTGTTAACACCCTGCGATATGTGCCAGCCAATCTGGGCCGGCGCTCCCTTGATGTTCTGCTCTTCTTTTTTTTTTCATGAATAAAAAAAGCCGGAGTGTAACATTGTGTGTGTTCAGAGGAAAAGAAATTGACATAAAACAGATCATGCATGTATAAAAAGTGTTCTCTGGGGGAAGGGTGGTATCGTTGTGTTACAAGAAGGTGCATCTTCAGTGTCAGGAGGAAAGAAATATAAGACAAGAGCACACTAACAAAGTAGAGAGGCATCACTTAGCTTCATTTTTTCCCTGATTTTGACACTACAAGTGAATTACCCGCTGACAAACAGAGGTGAAGGCACCAACAAACAACAGGAACTCCAGCACAATGCTCCTCCTCATTATCACTGTTTTCATAAGGATCAGTCTTATTTGCCTCAGACTTGCGAGAGCTTTTCCCTCACATATGGCTAATACTCTCTTATAGAGTCTTACTCTATTTTGGAGGTGTTTTTTCTTGATGATCTCTTATAACATTAAAAAATTCTAATTTCTTAAAAAAAATAGTGGGGGGTTAAAGAATACCAAGCGACTGTCCACATACAGTTGCAAAACAGTATTTAGCCGTCATGGCTCCATTTTAGTGGATGATGAGCTGAAAAGGATCACAACTGCTGTTTCCCTAACCAGAGAGCTCCAGTTTTGTGCTAAACGCTGGAGTTTCGCCACGGGTGGGTATCATGGGTGATTGCTCAGAGAAGACTGGCAACAGTTTGTAAACTCCGTCTCCATTAGTGTGTTCGCTGGCTCTCCACGGCATCAAACACACTTCAAAGACTTTCCCCAGATTTCAAAATAGAAATCATAATTACGACAAGAATGGTGACTGATGAATCACTGACTCTGTTAACCCGGGCTTCTCATGCTGTTGCTTATTTAAAAAAAAAAAATTAGCAGGCTACACAAGACAAGTTTCCCAGAAAGCACTCAGATATGATGTCACATTATGCCGCGGTACGCCACTTTTGGAGAGAACAAGCTGATTCAGTACACTGTTTTCTTCGGATATTTGTAGAAATTATCAACGTCAAGCATATGAAACAGTTTCCACAGAACAGTTCCAGTTCCAATGCACAGGCCTGCGGGGTAAAGCTCCACACATGGATGTTGAAAACATTTAGCTGTTAGAGGAGGTGTTTAGTTGTAATCAACACTATTCTGTGGATGTTCAGTTAATATAATCTCTTAACAAGTTACATTTGAAGTGAAATATTAATTTAAATCATCACAATTACAAAAAGATTACGGGTGTAGACATTTTTAAAACGAAGAGCTTTGCTTCATATTCATAAAAATATTGTGTGTTGATGCTGCAATCAGCAATACAAATATATTTCATAAGTATGAAATGTTACTTAAGTAATATATGTAAGTTTACTAGCAGAATGTACTTTAAGTAACATAAAAGCATAAGGCAGAATGATTTGCATTACACTCTTATGTCATATGTATAATAATAATATTATTATATTATCTATTATGTATTATATTATTGCATTATTAATTGCATTGTGTGATAGGAGCATTTCAATGTTGTAGCTGGTTACGTTGGAGCTAATTCTAACTATTTTGTATACTTTTGGGTAGTTTAATCACATTATATTTTATAAACTCCACATATGTTTTGTTTGTAAAATCTAGATCTGGAAAATAACTAAAGCTGTCAAATAATAATATGCAGTTAAGTACTAAAGTAGAATATTTCCTTTTCAATTGCAGTGGGGTAGAAGTATAGCATGAAATGGAAATAATCAAGTAAAGTACATGTACCTGATAAGTAGAGCATTAAAGTAAATGTACATAACATTCCACCACTGATAAAAATGCTTCACAGACACAGTACTGAAGTGAGAACTTTAAAGAAATCAGCACTGATCAAAAACTTGTATTACTTATAAATAGTGTGAGTTATTCCCATGGCGTGCGTTTCTTTTTTTTTTTTTTGCTCAAATGCACATCTGCAGGATGGACATATTATAAAAACATATACATGCTCCGCTGAACACAAACCCCCAGAGTGTACTCATGAAGATGTCAATCAACAGTGCACATTAACACTTCACAGACGAGCTGAGGGAATACTGGAGAAACCGGAGTTTAGGCTTCGTGAACCCACATTTCAAGTGAGCATCATATTTTGCGGAGATCCCCGCACGTGTTGTACATCACTGAACAACTCTGGAAAAGGTGGTCTGAGACTCGTAGCTCTGCCAGACTGCCAAGTGTCTAAATGTTGGGCAAACCAGGAGAGCAATGGCTCACAACTTGGCTCAGTCGCTCACAGTTTTTGGTTATATAATCTCAGTCACGTGTGATAATTCAGACAGCATTCTAGGCACTCATCGGCCTAATATACATTCAACAATTAGTTAAAGAATTTCATCGGATCATGAGGACAAGGAACTGTCTATGTCTTTCTTTTTTAAGATACCATACAATAGTCACTGGAAAATCTGTAAATAGTAGACAATGCCACATTAACATTACGTGACATGAAACATGAAGAAACAGAAGAACTTGCGTGGAACTAATGGCAGGTCAAACATTCAGTGCTTGTGGGGAACACTTGTCCCTGTTTGGGATGACGAGCCGGGACTTTTTGAGAAGGAGAGAAGAATCAAAGCAGTTTTTGACGGACTGTGTGCCTGACGATATGTGATCTGAGATGAGATCCACAGCTGTTCATTTTCTTTTTGGCTGTGTTTATAGGCTTCATCTTTTTGGCTGATTCTAAGTGAAAACCCAGTTTTAAGAAACACACTTTTCAGGTGATTTTTTCTCCCTTTTTTACCCCATAGAGGCCTCTTCTGAGCATTTAACGTTGCAAAGGGGATTTTGTTCATTTTGTTAATCCGTGCCCTCCTGCAACGAGAATCACACAAACTTTGGGAGGCATTGGGATATAAAATCTGTGTGAAAATCGGTTGAAGCTGACCTGGTCATGTCAAAGAATTTGGTCGTGTTTGTATTTTTTTTTGTAAATAGGCAAAAAAGAAAAGAAAAAAAGGAGGCCTTAAATCAGCTAGGACTCAATGTTGTTGGCCATTGTACTAACTTTCAAGTACAATGCGAAAGTGTACGCAAGTTACAAACCCCCTACTTTGGTGCTCTCCAGTAGTAGTATCGAGAAGGCCAGAGTTCATGGGGACCAAGAAGGATTGAGCTGACATCAGCAAAGACACCGACAATGACAACACACTGATCGCAAGTTCAGGCCTGTTCGTATTTCAGAAAAGGCAGTATCGTTACTCGTGTCAGTATAGGGCACACTCTCAATTATTCATTATACATACTGTATATAATTCTTCCTCTTTATTTATGTTTTTTTTTTACATTTTATTGTTACTGTGTTTTTTTGCATTTATTACTCGTTCACACTCCAGTCCAGTTGGTGGCGGTAATGCACCTTTAAGTTGGTTTGCCAACCACCAATTCACCATGAAGAAGATGATTGTTTGTCACTATTTGCCTTAGCTCTTCCAGTCTATGGTCCCATCCCTTGCTTGTTTCCCAGGTTTACGATAGTTCGCCTGCCCCATGCCAGTAAGTTTGCTTTTCTGATTTACCTCCTGGTTTTGACCTCTGCCTGTTTTTGCCATGATGCTGACAAGAACATTGCATTAGGCTACTCTTTGTGCCATGCTTTTGTGTTCAAGTCTGTTCTGTGGGGCAAGCAATGCAAAGTAGCCAGACAAAAGTGAAGCAGTGATGAGTCATGACGTTTAGTCAGGTGTGGATGAATGTCTGTGCAGAAGTTTTTGTTTGTAGTTTCAGGGATCCCTCCATTTTGTGTCCCATGTGTCAGAGGTTACAATTCAAGATTCAAACAAAAGAAAAGTGCTGCTTGGTACAAATTCACATAAAAAGTGTCATTAACAGTCATACGTAGATTATTTACAGAGTGTTTGCAAACAAGAAAGCGATTTGCTCTCAAGCTAGCATCTAGCAAGCTAGCTGGCTGTAGCTAGCAGTTAGGGAACAGTAGCCTACAGCAATGCAATCAAATGAATGATTAGGTCCTTACTGGGTATGGGTCAGTTATTGTACCTTGGCATAATTTATAAAAAAAAAGCGTTGCCTCTAATTCAATTAATCACTCAATTAAAGCACCACCCTGCGTGCATGCTAAGTGACCAATGAAACACCTACAAGGTTATGTGGCTAACATGCTAAATGCTAAGATTCTCATTGTGGGACAGTGCAGAGGGACAGAGAGGCAGAGTGGACTGGTTACACTGGGACAGAGAAGCTGAGTTGGACTGGTTACACTGGGACAGAGAGGCTGAGTTGGACTGGTTACACTGGGACAGAGAGGCTGAGTTGGAC